>NW_027479534.1:0-102995 GCF_051014685.1 Ptiloglossa arizonensis
TACCGTTGTAATCGGGGCGAGTTTCTACTTTCAGATGCAACAGAAATTTTGCGGATTGGTCAATCCGTTCGCGAGATATGGCAGTTTGGAAGAATGAAACACTTGAGAAACACAAAATTTTCGCAGTTCTGATGCTCGAAACGAATAACTAGAGCGGCCTAGGGGAAAAGTACGCATACGTTGTAATCGAGCGAGTTTCTACTTTCAGAAACATCAGAAATTTGGGCGGATTGGTCAATCCGTTCGCGAGATATGGCAAGTATGGAAGTAAGAAACGCTAGAGAAACTCAAAATTTTCGCAGTTCTGATGCTCGAAACGATTAACTAGAACGGCCTAGGGGAAAAGTACGCATACCGTTGTAATCGGGCGAGTTTCTACTTTCAGATGCAACAGAAATTTTGCGGATTAGTCAAATCCGTTCGCGAGATATGGCAGTTTGGAGGTAAGAGACGCTTGAGAAACTCAAAATTTCGCAGTTCTGATGCTCGAAACGTATAACTAGAACGGCCTAGGGGAAAAATACGCATACCGTTGTAATCGGGCGAGTTTCTACTTCAGATGAAACAGAAATTTTGCGGATTAGTCAATCCGTTCGCGAGATATGGCAGTTTGGAGGTAAGAAACGCTTGAGAAACTCAAAATTTTCGCAGTTCTGATGCTCGAAACGTATAACTAGAAACGGCCTAGGGGAGAAGTATGCATACCGTTGTAATCGGGCGAGTTTCTACTTTCAGATGCAACAGAAATTTTGCGGATTGGTCAATTCCGTTCGCGAGATATGGCAGTTTGGAAGTATGAAACACTTGAGAAACACAAAATTTTCGCAGTTCTGATGCTCGAGAACGAATAACTAGAGCGGCCTAGGGGAAAAGTACGCATACCGTTGTAATCGGGCGAGTTTCTACTTTCAGAAAGATCAGAATTTGGCGGATTGGTCAATCCGTTCGCGAGATATGGCAGTTTGGAAGTAAGAAACGCTAGAGAAACTCAAAATTTTCGCAGTTCTGATGCTCGAAACGAATAACTAGAACGGCCTAGGGGAAAAGTACGCATACCGTTGTAATCGGGCGAGTTTCTACTTTCAGATGCAACAGAAATTTTGCGGATTAGTAAATCCGTTCGCGAGATATGGCAGTTTGGAGTAAGAAACGCTTGAGAAACTCAAAATTTTCGCAGTTCTGATGCTCGAAACGAATAACTAGAACGGCCTAGTGGAGAAGTACGCATACCGTTGTAATCGGGCGACTTTCTACTTTCAGATGCAACAGAAATTTTGTGGATTGGTCAATCCGTTCGCGAGATATGGCAGTTTGGAAGTAAGAAACGCTTGAGAAACTCAAAGTTTTCGCAGTTCTGATGCTCGAAACGAATAACTAGAACGGCCTAGGGGAAAAGTACGCACACCGTTGTAATCGGGCGAGCTTCTACTTTCAGATGCAACAGAAATTTTGCGGATTGGTCAATCCGTTCGCCAGATATGGCAGTTTGGAGGTAAGAAACGCTTGAGAAACTCAAAATTTTCGCAGTTCTGATGCTCGAAACGAATAACTAGAACGGGCTAGGGGAAAAGTACGCATACCGTTGTAATCGGGCGAGTTTCTACTTTCAGATGCAACAGAAATTTTGCGGCTTAGTCAATCCGTTCGCGAGATATGGCAGTTTGGAGGTAAGAAACGCTTGAGAAACTCAAAATTTTCGCAGTTCTGATGCTCGACAAGCATAACGAGAACGGTCTAGGGGAAAAGTACGCATACCGTTGTATCGCGCGACTTTCTACTTTCAGATGAAACAGAAATATTGCGGATTGGTCAATCCGTTCGCGAGATATGGCAGTTTGGAGGTAAGGAACGCTTGAGAAACTCAAAATTTTCGCAGTTCTGATGCTCGAAACGAATAACTAGAACGGCCTAGGGGGAAGAGTATGCATACCGTTGTAATCGGGCGAGGTTTCTACTTTCAGATGCAACAGAAATTTGCGAATTGGTCAATCCGTTCGCGAGATATGGCTGTTTGGAAGTATGAAACACTTGAGAAACTCATAGAGAGTCTTCGGGGTTGGAGGTGGGCCAGCAGGCTCGGACAAGCATAACTAGAACGGTCTAGGGGAAAAGTACGCATACCGTTGTAATCGGGCGACTTTCTACTTTCAGATGCAACAGAAATTTTGCGGATTGGTCAATCCGTTCGCGAGATATGGCAGTTTGGAGGTAAGAAACGCTTGAGAAACTCAAAATTTTCGCAGTTCTGATGCTCGAAAACGAATAACTAGAACGGACTAGGGGAAAAGTACGCATACCGTTGTAATCGGGCGAGTTTCTACTTTCAGATGCAACAGAAATTTTGCGGATTGGTCAATCCGTTAGCGAGATATGGCTGTTTGGAGGTAAAGAAACGCTTGAGAAACACAAAATTTTCGCAGATTCTGATGCTCGACAAGCATAACTAGAACGGTCTAGGGGAAAAGTACTCATACCGTTGTAATCGGGCGAGTTTCTACTTTCAGATGCAACAGAAATTTTGCGGATTGGTCAATCCGTTCGCGAGATATGGCAGTTTGTAGGTAAGAAACGCTTGAGAAACTCAACATTTTCGCAGTTCTGAGGCTCGAAACGAATAACTAGAGCGGCCTAGGGGAAAAGTACGCATTCCGTTGTAATCGGGCGAGTTTCTACTTTCAGATGCAACAGAAATTTTGCGGATTGGTCAATCCGTTCGCGAGATATGGCAGTTTGGAGGTAAGAATCGCTTGAGAAAACTCAAATTTTCGCAGTTCTGATGCTCGAAACGAATAACTAGAACGGACTAAGGGAAAAGTACGCATACCGTTGTAATCGGGCGAGTTTCTACTTTCAGATGCACAGAAATTTTGCGGATTGGTCAATCCGTTCGCCAGATATGCTGTTTGGAGGTATGAAACGCTAGAGAAACTCAAAATTTTCGCAGTTCTGATGCTCGAAACGAATAACTAGAACGGCCTAGGGAAAAGTACGCATACCGTTGTAATCGGGCGAGTTTCTACTTTCAGATGCAACAGAAATTTTGCGGATTAGTCAATCCGTTCGCGAAATATGGCAGTTTTGGAGGTAAGAAACGCTTGAGAAACTCAAAATTTTCGAAGTTCTGATGCTCGACAAGCATAACTAGAACGGTCTAGGGGAAAAGTACGCATACCGTTGTAATCGGGCGAGTTTCTACTTTCAGATGCAACAGAAATTTTGCGGATTGGTCAATCCGTTCGCGAGATATGGCAGTTTGGAAGTATGAAACACTTGAGAAACACAAAATTTTCGCAGTTCTGATGCTCGAAACGAATAACTAGAACGGCCAAGGGGAGAAGTATGCATACCGTTGTAATCGGGCGAGTTTCTACTTTCAGATGCAACAGAAAATTTTGCGGATTGGTCAATCCGTTCGCGAGATATGGCAGTTTGGAAGTATGAAACACTTGAGAAACACAAAATTTTCGCAGTTCTGATGCTCGAAACGAATAACTAGAGCGGCCTAGGGGAAAAGTACGCATACCGTTGTAATCGAGCGAGTTTCTACTTTCAGAAACATCAGAAATTTGGCGGATTGGTCAATCCGTTCGCGAGATATGGCAGTTTGGAAGTAAGAAACGCTAGAGAAACTCAAATTTTCGCAGTTCTGATGCTCGAAAACGATTAACTAGAACGGCCTAGGGGAAAAGTACGCATACCGTTGTAATCGGGCGAGTTTCTACTTCAGATGCAACAGAAATTTTGCGGATTAGTCAATCCGTTCGCGAGATATGGCAGTTTGGAGGTAAGAGACGCTTGAGAAACTCAAAATTTTCGCAGTTCTGATGCTCGAAACGAATAACTAGAACGGCCTAGGGGAAAAATACGCATACCGTTGTAATCGGGCGAGTTTCTACTTTCAGATGCAACAGAAATTTTTGCGGATTAGTCAATCCGTTCGCGAGATATGGCAGTTTGGAGGTAAGAAACGCTTGAGAAAACTCAAAATTTTCGCAGTTCTGATGCTCGAAACGAATAACTAGAACGGCCTAGGGGAGAAGTATGCATACCGTTGTAATCGGGCGAGTTTCTACTTCAGATGCAACAGAAATGTTGCGGATTGGTCAATCCGTTCGCGAGATATGGCAGTTTGGAAGTATGAAACACTTGAGAAACACAAAATTTTCGCAGTTCTGATGCTCGAAACGAATAACTAGAGCGGCCTAGGGGAAAAGTACGCATACCGTTGTAATCGGGCGAGTTTTCTACTTTCAGAAAGATCAGAAATTTGGCGGATTGGTCAATCGTTCGCGAGATATGGCAGTTTGGAAGTAAGAAACGCTAGAGAAACTCAAAATTTTCGCAGTTCTGATGCTCGAAACGATTAACTAGACGGCCTAGGGGAAAAGTACGCAATACCGTTGTAATCGGGCGAGTTTCTACTTTCAGATGCAACAGAAATTTTGCGGATTAGTCAATCCGTTCGCGAGATATGGCAGTTTGGAGGTAAGAAACGCTTGAGAAACTCAAAATTTTCGCAGTTCTGATGCTCGAAACGAATAACTAGAACGGCCTAGTGAAAAGTACGCATACCGTTGTAATCGGGCGACTTTCTACTTTCAGATGCAACAGAAATTTTGTGGATTGGTCAATCCGTTCGCGAGATATGGCAGTTTGGAAGTAAGAAACGCTTGAGAAACTCAAAATTTTCGCAGTTCTGATGCTCGAAACGAATAACTAGAACGGCCTAGGGAGAAGTATGCATACCGTTGTAATCGGGCGAGTTTCTACTTTCAGATGCAACAGAAATTTTGCGGATTGGTCAATCCGTTCGCGAGATATGGCAGTTTGGAAGTATGAAACACTTGAGAAACACAAAATTTTCGCAGTTCTGATGCTCGAAACGAATAACTAGAACGGCCTAGGGGAAAAGTACGCACAGCGTTGTAATCGGGCGAGCTTCTACTTTCAGATGCAACAGAAATTTTGCGGATTGGTCAATCCGTTCGCCAGATATGGCAGTTTGGAGGTAAGAAACGCTTGAGAAACTCAAAATTTTCGCAGTTCTGATGCTCGAACGAATAACTAGAACGGGCTAGGGGAAAAGTACGCATACCGTTGTAATCGGGCGAGTTTCTACTTCAGATGCAACAGAAATTTTGCGGATTAGTCAATCCGTTCGCGAGATATGGCAGTTTGGAGGTCAGAAACGCTTGAGAAACTCAAAATTTTCGCAGTTCTGATGCTCGACAAGCATAACGAGAACGGTCTAGGGGAAAAGTACGCATACCGTTGTATCGCGCGACTTTCTACTTTCAGATGAAACAGAAATATTGCGGATTGGTCAATCCGTTCGCGAGATATGGCAGTTTGGAGGTAAGAAACGCTTGAGAAACTCAAAATTTTTCGCAGTTCTGATGCTCGAAACGAATAACTAGAACGGCCTAGGGGAAGGAGTATGCATACCGTTGTAATCGGGCGAGTTTCTACTTTCAGATGCAACAGAATTTGCGAATTGGTCAATCCGTTCGCGAGATATGGCAGTTTGGAAGTATGAAACACTTGAGAAACTCAAAATTTTCGCAGTTCTGATGCTCGACAAGCATAACTAGAACGGTCTAGGGGAAAAGTACGCACACCGTTGTAATCGGGCGACTTTCTACTTTCAGATGCAAACAGAAATTTTGCGGATTGGTCAATCCGTTCGCGAGATATGGCAGTTTGGAGGTAAGAAACGCTGAGAAACTCAAAATTTTCGCAGTTCTGATGCTCAAAACGAATAACTAGAACGGACTAGGGGAAGAAGTACGCATACCGTTGTAATCGGGCGAGTTTCTACTTTCAGATGCAACAGAAATTTTGCGGATTGGTCAATCCGTTAGCGAGATATTGCTGTCGGAGGTAAGAAACGCTTGAGAAACACAAAATTTTCGCAGTTCTGATGCTCGACAAGCATAACTAGAACGGTCTAGGGGAAAAGTACTCATACCGTTGTAATCGGGCGAGTTTCTACTTTCAGATGCAACAGAAATTTTGCGGATTGGTCAATCCGTTCGCGAGATATGGCAGTTTGTAGGTAAGAAACGCTTGAGAAACTCAACATTTTCGCAGTTCTGAGGCTCGAAACGAATAACTAGAGCGGCCTAGGGGAAAAGTACGCATTCCGTTGTAATCGGGCGAGTTTCTACTTTCAGATGCAACAGAAATTTTGCGGATTGGTCAATCCGTTCGCGAGATATGGCAGTTTGGAGGTAAGAATCGCTTGAGAAACTCAAAATTTTCGCAGTTCTGATGCTCGAAACGAATAACTAGAACGGACTAAGGGAAAAGTACGCATACCGTTGTAATCGGGCGAGTTTCTACTTTCAGATGCAACAGAAATTTTGCGGATTGGTCAATCCGTTCGCCAGATATGGCAGTTTGGAGGTATGAAACGCTTGAGAAACTCAAAATTTTCGCAGTTCTGATGCTCGAAACGAATAACTAGAACGGCCTAGGGGAAAAGTACGCATACCGTTGTAATCGGGCGAGTTTCTACTTTCAGATGCAACAGAAATTTTGCGGATTAGTCAATCCGTTCGCGAGATATGGCAGTTTGGAGGAAAGAAACGCTTGAGAAACTCAAAATTTTCGAAGTTCTGATGCTCGACAAGCATAACTAGAACGGTCTAGGGGAAAAGTACGCATACCGTTGTAATCGGGCGACTTTCTACTTTCAGATGCAACAGAAATTTTGCGGATTGGTCAATCCGTTCGCGAGATATGGCAGTTTGGAAGTATGAAACACTTGAGAAACACAAAATTTTCGCAGTTCTGATGCTCGAAACGAATAAATAGAGCGGCCTATGGGAAAAGTACGCATACCGTTGTAATCGGGCGAGTTTCTACTTTCAGATGCATCAGAAATTTTGCGGATTGGTCAATCCGTTCGCCAGATATGGCAGTTTGGAGGTAAGAAACGCTTGAGAAACTCAAAATTTTCGCAGTTCTGATGCTCGAAACGAATAACTAGAACGGCCTAGGGGAAAAGTACGCATACCGTTGTAATCGGGCGAGTTTCTACTTTCAGATGCAACAGAAATTTTGCGGATTAGTCAATCCGTTCGCGAGATATGGCAGTTTGGAGGTAAGAAACGCTTGAGAAACTCAAAATTTTCGCAGTTCTGATGCTCGAAACGAATAACTAGAACGGCCTAGGGGAAAAGTACGCATTCCGTTGTCATCGGGCGAGTTTCTACTTTCAGATGCAACAGAAATTTTGCGGATTTGTCAATCCGTTCGCGAGATATGGCAGTTTGGAGGTAAGAAACGCTTGAGAAACTCAAAATTTTCGCAGTTCTGATACTCGAAACGAATAACTAGAACGGCCTAGGGGAAGAGTATGCATACCGTTGTAATCGGGCGAGTTTCTACTTTCAGATGCAACAGAAATTTTGCGGATTGGTCAATCCGTTAGCGAGATATGGCTGTTTGGAGGTAAGAAACGCTTGAGAAACACAAAATTTTCGCAGTTCTGATGCTCGACAAGCATAACTAGAACGGTCTAGGGGAAAAGTACTCATACCGTTGTAATCGGGCGAGTTTCTACTTTCAGATGCAACAGAAATTTTGCGGATTGGTCAATCCGTTCGCGAGATATGGCAGTTTGTAGGTAAGAAACGCTTGAGAAACTCAACATTTTCGCAGTTCTGAGGCTCGAAACGAATAACTAGAGCGGCCTAGGGGAAAAGTACGCATTCCGTTGTAATCGGGCGAGTTTCTACTTTCAGATGCAACAGAAATTTTGCGGATTGGTCAATCCGTTCGCGAGATATGGCAGTTTGGATGTAAGAATCGCTTGAGAAACTCAAAATTTTCGCAGTTCTGATGCTCGAAACGAATAACTAGAACGGACTAAGGGAAAAGTACGCATACCGTTGTAATCGGGCGAGTTTCTACTTTCAGATGCAACAGAAATTTTGCGGATTGGTCAATCCGTTCGCCAGATATGGCAGTTTGGAGGTATGAAACGCTTGAGAAACTCAAAATTTTCGCAGTTCTGATGCTCGAAACGAATAACTAGAACGGCCTAGGGGAAAAGTACGCATACCGTTGTAATCGGGCGAGTTTCTACTTTCAGATGCAACAGAAATTTTGCGGATTAGTCAATCCGTTCGCGAGATATGGCAGTTTGGAGGTAAGAAACGCTTGAGAAACTCAAAATTTTCAGAGTTCTGATGCTCGACAAGCATAACTAGAACGGTCTAGGGGAAAAGTATTCATACCGTTGTAATCGGGCGAGTTTCTACTTTCAGATGCAACAGAAATTTTGCGGATTGGTCAATCCGTTCGCGAGATATGGCAGTTTGTAGGTAAGAAACACTTGAGAAACTCAACATTTTCGCAGTTCTGAGGCTCGAAACGAATAACTAGAGCGGCCTAGGGGAAAAGTACGCATTCCGTTGTAATCGGGCGAGTTTCTACTTTCAGATGCAACAGAAATTTTGCGGATTGGTCAATCCGTTCGCGTGATATGGCAGTTTGGAGGTAAGAATCGCTTGAGAAACTCAAAATTTTCGCAGTTCTGATGCTCGAAACGAATAACTAGAACGGACTAAGGGAAAAGTACGCATACCGTTGTAATCGGGCGAGTTTCTACTTTCAGATGCAACAGAAATTTTGCGGATTGGTCAATCCGTTCGCCAGATATGGCAGTTTGGAGGTATGAAACGCTTGAGAAACTCAAAATTTTCGCAGTTCTGATGCTCGAAACGAATAACTAGAACGGCCTAGGGGAAAAGTACGCATACCGTTGTAATCGGGCGAGTTTCTACTTTCAGATGCAACAGAAATTTTGCGGATTAGTCAATCCGTTCGCGAGATATGGCAGTTTGGAGGAAAGAAACGCTTGAGAAACTCAAAATTTTCGAAGTTCTGATGCTCGACAAGCATAACTAGAACGGTCTAGGGGAAAAGTACGCATACCGTTGTAATCGGGCGACTTTCTACTTTCAGATGCAACAGAAATTTTGCGGATTGGTCAATCCGTTCGCGAGATATGGCAGTTTGGAAGTATGAAACACTTGAGAAACACAAAATTTTCGCAGTTCTGATGCTCGAAACGAATAAATAGAGCGGCCTAGGGGAAAAGTACGCATACCGTTGTAATCGGGCGAGTTTCTACTTTCAGATGCAACAGAAATTTTGCGGATTGGTCAATCCGTTCGCGAGATATGGCAGTTTGGAGGTAAGAATCGCTTGAGAAACTCAAAATTTTCGCAGTTCTGATGCTCGAAACGAATAACTAGAACGGACTAAGGGAAAAGTACGCATACCGTTGTAATCGGGCGAGTTTCTACTTTCAGATGCAACAGAAATTTTGCGGATTGGTCAATCCGTTCGCCAGATATGGCAGTTTGGAGGTATGAAACGCTTGAGAAACTCAAAATTTTCGCAGTTCTGATGCTCGAAACGAATAACTAGAACGGCCTAGGGGAAAAGTACGCATACCGTTGTAATCGGGCGAGTTTCTACTTTCAGATGCAACAGAAATTTTGCGGATTAGTCAATCCGTTCGCGAGATATGGCAGTTTGGAGGAAAGAAACGCTTGAGAAACTCAAAATTTTCGAAGTTCTGATGCTCGACAAGCATAACTAGAGCGGCCTAGGGGAAAAGTACGCATTCCGTTGTAATCGGGCGAGTTTCTACTTTCAGATGCAACAGAAATTTTGCGGATTGGTCAATCCGTTCGCGAGATATGGCAGTTTGGAGGTAAGAATCGCTTGAGAAACTCAAAATTTTCGCAGTTCTGATGCTCGAAACGAATAACTAGAACGGACTAAGGGAAAAGTACGCATACCGTTGTAATCGGGCGAGTTTCTACTTTCAGATGCAACAGAAATTTTGCGGATTGGTCAATCCGTTCGCCAGATATGGCAGTTTGGAGGTATGAAACGCTTGAGAAACTCAAAATTTTCGCAGTTCTGATGCTCGAAACGAATAACTAGAACGGCCTAGGGGAAAAGTACGCATACCGTTGTAATCGGGCGAGTTTCTACTTTCAGATGCAACAGAAATTTTGCGGATTAGTCAATCCGTTCGCGAGATATGGCAGTTTGGAGGAAAGAAACGCTTGAGAAACTCAAAATTTTCGAAGTTCTGATGCTCGACAAGCATAACTAGAACGGTCTAGGGGAAAAGTACGCATACCGTTGTAATCGGGCGACTTTCTACTTTCAGATGCAACAGAAATTTTGCGGATTGGTCAATCCGTTCGCGAGATATGGCAGTTTGGAAGTATGAAACACTTGAGAAACACAAAATTTTCGCAGTTCTGATGCTCGAAACGAATAAATAGAGCGGCCTAGGGGAAAAGTACGCATACCGTTGTAATCGGGCGAGTTTCTACTTTCAGATGCATCAGAAATTTTGCGGATTGGTCAATCCGTTCGCCAGATATGGCAGTTTGGAGGTAAGAAACGCTTGAGAAACTCAAAATTTTCGCAGTTCTGATGCTCGAAACGAATAACTAGAACGGCCTAGGGGAAAAGTACGCATACCGTTGTAATCGGGCGAGTTTGTACTTTCAGATGCAACAGAAATTTTGCGGATTAGTCAATCCGTTCGCGAGATATGGCAGTTTGGAGGTAAGAAACGCTTGAGAAACTCAAAATTTTCGCAGTTCTGATGCTCGAAACGAATAACTAGAACGGCCTAGGGGAAAAGTACGCATTCCGTTGTCATCGGGCGAGTTTCTATTTTCAGATGCAACAGAAATTTTGCGGATTTGTCAATCCGTTCGCGAGATATGGCAGTTTGGAGGTAAGAAACGCTTGAGAATCTCAAAATTTTCGCAGTTCTGATGCTCGAAACGAATAACTAGGACGGCCTAGGGGAAAAGTACGCATACCGTTGTAATCGGGCGAGTTTCTACTTTCAGATGCAACAAAAGTTTTGCGGATTAGTCAATCCGTTCGCGAGATATGGCAGTTTGGAGGTAAGAAACGCTTGAGAAACTCATAATTTTCGAAGTTCTGATGCTCGACAAGCATAACTAGAACGGTCTAGGGGAAAAGTACGCATACCGTTGTAATCGGGCGACTTTCTACTTTCAGATGCAACAGAAATTTTGCGGATTGGTCAATCCGTTCGCGAGATATGGCAGTTTGGAGGTAAGAAACGCTTGAGAAACTCAAAATTTTCGCAGTTCAGATGCTCGAAACGAATAACTAGAACGGCCTAGGGGAAGAGTACGCATTCCGTTGTCATCGGGCGAGTTTCTACTTTCAGATGCAACAGAAATTTTGCGGATTGGTCAATCCGTTCGCCAGATATGGCAGTTTGGAGGTAAGAAACGCTTGAGAAACTCAAAATTTTCGCAGTTCTGATGCTCGAAACGAATAACTAGAACGGACTAGGGGAAAAGTACGCATACCGTTGTAATCGGGCGAGTTTCTACTTTCAGATGCAACAGAAATTTTGCGGATTGGTCAATCCGTTCGCGAGATATGGCAGTTTGGAGGTAAGAAACGCTTGAGAAACTCAACATTTTCGCAGTTCTGATGCTCGAAACGAATAACTAGAACGGCCTAGGGGAAGAGTACGCATTCCGTTGTCATCGGGCGAGTTTCTACTTTCAGATGCAACAGAAATTTTGGGGATTAGTCAATCCGTTCGCGAGATATGGCAGTTTGGAGGTAAGAAACGCTTGAGAAACTCAAAATTTTCGCAGTTCTGATGCTCGACAAGCATAACGAGAACGGTCTAGGGGAAAAGTACGCATACCGTTGTAATCGCGCGACTTTCTACTTTCAGATGAAACAGAAATATTGCGGATTGGTCAATCCGTTCGCGAGATATGGCAGTTTGGAGGTAAGAAACGCTTGAGAAACTCAAAATTTTCGCAGTTCTGATGCTCGAAACGAATAACTAGAACGGCCTAGGGGAAGAGTATGCATACCGTTGTAATCGGGCGAGTTTCTACTTTCAGATGCAACAGAAATTTTGCGAATTGGTCAATCCGTTCGCGAGATATGGCAGTTTGGAAGAGTGAAACACTTGAGAAACTCAAAATTTTCGCAGTTCTGATGCTCGACAAGCATAACTAGAACGGTCTAGGGGAAAAGTACGCATACCGTTGTAATCGGGCGACTTTCTACTTTCAGATGCAACAGAAATTTTGCGGATTGGTCAATCCGTTCGCGAGATATGGCAGTTTGGAGGTAAGAAACGCTTGAGAAACTCAAAATTTTCGCAGTTCAGATGCTCGAAACGAATAACTAGAACGGCCTAGGGGAAGAGTACGCATTCCGTTGTCATCGGGCGAGTTTCTACTTTCAGATGCAACAGAAATTTTGCGGATTGGTCAATCCGTTCGCCAGATATGGCAGTTTGGAGGTAAGAAACGCTTGAGAAACTCAAAATTTTCGCAGTTCTGATGCTCGAAACGAATAACTAGAACGGACTAGGGGAAAAGTACGCATACCGTTGTAATCGGGCGAGTTTCTACTTTCAGATGCAACAGAAATTTTGCGGATTGGTCAATCCGTTCGCGAGATATGGCAGTTTGGAGGTAAGAAACGCTTGAGAAACTCAACATTTTCGCAGTTCTGATGCTCGAAACGAATAACTAGAACGGCCTAGGGGAAGAGTACGCATTCCGTTGTCATCGGGCGAGTTTCTACTTTCAGATGCAACAGAAATTTTGGGGATTAGTCAATCCGTTCGCGAGATATGGCAGTTTGGAGGTAAGAAACGCTTGAGAAACTCAAAATTTTCGCAGTTCTGATGCTCGACAAGCATAACGAGAACGGTCTAGGGGAAAAGTACGCATACCGTTGTAATCGCGCGACTTTCTACTTTCAGATGAAACAGAAATATTGCGGATTGGTCAATCCGTTCGCGAGATATGGCAGTTTGGAGGTAAGAAACGCTTGAGAAACTCAAAATTTTCGCAGTTCTGATGCTCGAAACGAATAACTAGAACGGCCTAGGGGAAGAGTATGCATACCGTTGTAATCGGGCGAGTTTCTACTTTCAGATGCAACAGAAATTTTGCGAATTGGTCAATCCGTTCGCGAGATATGGCAGTTTGGAAGAGTGAAACACTTGAGAAACTCAAAATTTTCGCAGTTCTGATGCTCGACAAGCATAACTAGAACGGTCTAGGGGAAAAGTACGCATACCGTTGTAATCGGGCGACTTTCTACTTTCAGATGCAACAGAAATTTTGCGGATTGGTCAATCCGTTCGCGAGATATGGCAGTTTGGAGGTAAGAAACGCTTGAGAAACTCAAAATTTTCGCAGTTCTGATGCTCGAAACGAATAACTAGAACGGACTAGGGGAAAAGTACGCATACCGTTGTAATCGGGCGAGTTTCTACTTTCAGATGCAACAGAAATTTTGCGGATTGGTCAATCCGTTAGCGAGATATGGCTGTTTGGAGGTAAGAAACGCTTGAGAAACACAAAATTTTCGCAGTTCTGATGCTCGACAAGCATAACTAGAACGGTCTAGGGGAAAAGTACGCACACCGTTGTAATCGGGCGACTTTCTACTTTCAGATGCAACAGAAATTTTGCGGATTGGTCAATCCGTTCGCGAGATATGGCAGTTTGGAGGTAAGAAACGCTTGAGAAACTCAAAATTTTCGCAGTTCTGATGCTCGACAAGCATAACGAGAACGGTCTAGGGGAAAAGTACGCATACCGTTGTAATCGCGCGACTTTCTACTTTCAGATGAAACAGAAATAT
Source organism: Ptiloglossa arizonensis (assembly GCF_051014685.1). NCBI lineage: Eukaryota > Metazoa > Arthropoda > Insecta > Hymenoptera > Colletidae > Ptiloglossa > Ptiloglossa arizonensis. The sequence goes on from NW_027479534.1 coordinate 13,714, forward strand.
TGCGGATTGGTCAATCCGTTCGCGAGATATGGCAGTTTGGAGGTAAGAAACGCTTGAGAATCTCAAAATTTTCGCAGTTCTGATGCTCGAAATGAATAACTAGGACGGCCTAGGGGAAAAGTACGCATACCGTTGTAATCGGGCGAGTTTCTACTTTCAGATGCAACAGAAATTTTGCGGATTAGTCAATCCGTTCGCGAGATATGGCAGTTTGGAGGTAAGAAACGCTTGAGAAACTCAAAATTTTCGAAGTTCTGATGCTCGACAAGCATAACTAGAACGGTCTAGGGGAAAAGTACGCATACGGTTGTAATCGGGCGACTTTCTACTTTCAGATGCAACAGAAATTTTGCGGATTGGTCAATCCGTTCGCGAGATATGGCAGTTTGGAGGTAAGAAACGCTTGAGAAACTCAAAATTTTCGCAGTTCAGATGCTCGAAACGAATAACTAGAACGGCCTAGGGGAAAAGTACGCATACCGTTGTAATCGGGCGACTATCTACTTTCAGATGCAACAGAAATTTTGCGGATTAGTCAATCCGTTCGCGAGATATGGCAGTTTGGAAGTATGAAACACTTGAGAAACACAAAATTTTCGCAGTTCTGATGCTCGAAACGAATAAATAGAGCGGCCTTGGGGGAAAGTACGCATACCGTTGTAATCGGGCGAGTTTCTACTTTCAGATGCATCAGAAATTTTGCGGATTGGTCAATCCGTTCGCCAGATATGGCAGTTTGGCGGTAAGAAACGCTTGAGAAACACAAAATTTTCGCAGTTCTGATACTCGACAAGCATAACTAGAACGGTCTAGGGGAAAAGTACGCACACCGTTGTAATCGGGCGAGTTTCTACTTTCAGATGCAACAGAAATTTTGCGGATTGGTCAATCCGTTCGCGAGATATGGCAGTTTGTAGGTAAGAAACGCTTGAGAAACTCAACATTTTCGCAGTTCTGATGCTCGAAACGAATAACTAGAGCGGCCTAGGGGAAAAGTACGCATTCCGTTGTAATCGGGCGAGTTTCTAGTTTCAGATGCAACAGAAATTTTGCGGATTGGTCAATCCGTTCGCGAGATATGGCAGTTTGGAGGTAAGAAACGCTTGAGAAACTCAAAATTTTCGCAGTTCTGATGCTCGAAACGAATAACTAGAGCGGCCTAGGGGAAAAGTACGCATACCGTTGTAATCGGGCGACTTTCTACTTTCAGATGCAACAGAAATTTTGCGGATTGGTCAATCCGTTCGCGAGATATGGCAGTTTGGAAGTATGAAACACTTGAGAAACACAAAATTTTCGCAGTTCTGATGCTCGAAACGAATAAATAGAGCGGCCTAGGGGAAAAGTACGCATACCGTTGTAATCGGGCGAGTTTCTACTTTCAGATGCATCAGAAATTTTGCGGATTGGTCAATCCGTTCGCCAGATATGGCAGTTTGGAGGTAAGAAACGCTTGAGAAACTCAAAATTTTCGCAGTTCTGATGCTCGAAACGAATAACTAGAACGGCCTAGGGGAAAAGTACGCATACCGTTGTAATCGCGCGACTTTCTACTTTCAGATGAAACAGAAATATTGCGGATAGGTCAATCCGTTCGCCAGATATGGCAGTTTGGAGGTAAGAAACGCTTGAGAAACTCAAAATTTTCGCAGTTCTGATGCTCGACAAGCATAACGAGAACGGTCTAGGGGAAAAGTACGCATACCGTTGTAATCGCGCGACTTTCTACTTTCAGATGAAACAGAAATATTGCGGATTGGTCAATCCGTTCGCGAGATATGGCAGTTTGGAGGTAAGAAACGCTTGAGAAACTCAAAATTTTCGCAGTTCTGATGCTCGAAACGAATAACTAGAACGGCCTAGGGGAAGAGTATGCATACCGTTGTAATCGGGCGAGTTTCTACTTTCAGATGCAACAGAAATTTTGCGAATTGGTCAATCCGTTCGCGAGATATGGCAGTTTGGAAGAGTGAAACACTTGAGAAACTCAAAATTTTCGCAGTTCTGATGCTCGACAAGCATAACTAGAACGGCCTAGGGGAAAAGTACGCATACCGTTGTAATCGGGCGAGTTTCTACTTTCAGATGCATCAGAAATTTTGCGGATTGGTCAATCCGTTCGCCAGATATGGCAGTTTGGAGGTAAGAAACGCTTGAGAAACTCAAAATTTTCGCAGTTCAGATGCTCGAAACGAATAACTAGAACGGCCTAGGGGAAAAGTACGCATACCGTTGTAATCGGGCGACTTTCTACTTTCAGATGCAACAGAAATTTTGCGGATTAGTCAATCCGTTCGCGAGATATGGCAGTTTGGAAGTATGAAACACTTGAGAAACACAAAATTTTCGCAGTTCTGATGCTCGAAACGAATAAATAGAGCGGCCTTGGGGGAAAGTACGCATACCGTTGTAATCGGGCGAGTTTCTACTTTCAGATGCATCAGAAATTTTGCGGATTGGTCAATCCGTTCGCCAGATATGGCAGTTTGGAGGTAAGAAACGCTTGAGAAACACAAAATTTTCGCAGTTCTGATACTAGACAAGCATAACTAGAACGGTCTAGGGGAAAAGTACGCATACCGTTGTAATCGGGCGAGTTTCTACTTTCAGATGCAACAGAAATTTTGCGGATTGGTCAATCCGTTCGCGAGATATGGCAGTTTGTAGGTAAGAAACGCTTGAGAAACTCAACATTTTCGCAGTTCTGATGCTCGAAACGAATAACTAGAGCGGCCTAGGGGAAAAGTACGCATTCCGTTGTAATCGGGCGAGTTTATAGTTTCAGATGCAACAGAAATTTTGCGGATTGGTCAATCCGTTCGCGAGATATGGCAGTTTGGAGGTAAGAAACGCTTGAGAAACTCAAAATTTTCGCAGTTCAGATGCTCGAAACGAATAACTAGAACGGCCTAGGGGAATAGTACGCATACCGTTGTAATCGGGCGACTTTCTACTTTCAGATGCAACAGAAATTTTGCGGATTGGTCAATCCGTTCGCGAGATATGGCTGTTTGGAAGTATGAAACACTTGAGAAACACAAAATTTTCGCAGTTCTGATGCTCGAAACGAATAAATAGAACGGCCTAGGGGAAAAGTACGCATACCGTTGTAATCGGGCGAGTTTCTACTTTCAGATGCATCAGAAATTTTGCGGATTGGTCAATCCGTTCGCCAGATATGGCAGTTTGGAGGTAAGAAACGCTTGAGAAACTCAAAATTTTCGCAGTTCTGATGCTCGAAACGAATAACTAGAACGGCCTAGGGGAAAAGTACGCATACCGTTGTAATCGCGCGACTTTCTACTTTCAGATGAAACAGAAATATTGCGGATTGGTCAATCCGTTCGCCAGATATGGCAGTTTGGAGGTAAGAAACGCTTGAGAAACTCAAAATTTTCGCAGTTCTGATGCTCGACAAGCATAACGAGAACGGTCTAGGGGAAAAGTACGCATACCGTTGTAATCGCGCGACTTTCTACTTTCAGATGAAACAGAAATATTGCGGATTGGTCAATCCGTTCGCGAGATATGGCAGTTTGGAGGTAAGAAACGCTTGAGAAACTCAAAATTTTCGCAGTTCTGATGCTCGAAACGAATAACTAGAACGGCCTAGGGGAAGAGTATGCATACCGTTGTAATCGGGCGAGTTTCTACTTTCAGATGCAACAGAAATTTTGCGAATTGGTCAATCCGTTCGCGAGATATGGCAGTTTGGAAGAGTGAAACACTTGAGAAACTCAAAATTTTCGCAGTTCTGATGCTCGACAAGCATAACTAGAACGGTCTAGGGGAAAAGTACGCATACCGTTGTAATCGGGCGACTTTCTACTTTCAGATGCAACAGAAATTTTGCGGTTTGGTCAATCCGTTCGCGAGATATGGCAGTTTGGAGGTAAGAAACGCTTGAGAAACTCAAAATTTTCGCAGTTCTGATGCTCGAAACGAATAACTAGAACGGACTAGGGGAAAAGTACGCATACCGTTGTAATCGGGCGAGTTTCTACTTTCAGATGCAACAGAAATTTTGCGGATTGGTCAATCCGTTAGCGAGATATGGCTGTTTGGAGGTAAGAAACGCTTGAGAAACACAAAATTTTCGCAGTTCTGATGCTCGACAAGCATAACTAGAACGGTCTAGGGGAAAAGTACGCATACCGTTGTAATCGGGCGACTTTCTACTTTCAGATGCAACAGAAATTTTGCGGATTGGTCAATCCGTTCGCGAGATATGGCAGTTTGGAGGTAAGAAATGCTTGAGAAACTCAAAATTTTCGCAGTTCTGATGCTCGACAAGCATAACGAGAACGGTCTAGGGGAAAAGTACGCATACCGTTGTAATCGCGCGACTTTCTACTTTCAGATGAAACAGAAATATTGCGGATTGGTCAATCCGTTCGCGAGATATGGCAGTTTGGAGGTAAGAAACGCTTGAGAATCTCAAAATTTTCGCAGTTCTGATGCTCGAAACGAATAACTAGGACGGCCTAGGGGAAAAGTACGCATACCGTTGTAATCGGGCGAGTTTCTACTTTCAGATGCAACAGAAATTTTGCGGATTAGTCAATCCGTTCGCGAGATATGGCAGTTTGGAGGTAAGAAACGCTTGAGAAACTCAAAATTTTCGAAGTTCTGATGCTCGACAAGCATAACTAGAACGGTCTAGGGGAAAAGTACGCATACGGTTGTAATCGGGCGACTTTCTACTTTCAGATGCAACAGAAATTTTGCGGATTGGTCAATCCGTTCGCGAGATATGGCAGTTTGGAGGTAAGAAACGCTTGAGAAACTCAAAATTTTCGCAGTTCAGATGCTCGAAACGAATAACTAGAACGGCCTAGGGGAAAAGTACGCATACCGTTGTAATCGGGCGACTTTCTACTTTCAGATGCAACAGAAATTTTGCGGATTAGTCAATCCGTTCGCGAGATATGGCAGTTTGGAAGTATGAAACACTTGAGAAACACAAAATTTTCGCAGTTCTGATGCTCGAAACGAATAAATAGAGCGGCCTTGGGGGAAAGTACGCATACCGTTGTAATCGGGCGAGTTTCTACTTTCAGATGCATCAGAAATTTTGCGGATTGGTCAATCCGTTCGCCAGATATGGCAGTTTGGAGGTAAGAAACGCTTGAGAATCTCAAAATTTTCGCAGTTCTGATGCTCGAAACGAATAACTAGAACGGCCTAGGGGAAAAGTACGCATACCGTTGTAATCGCGCGACTTTCTACTTTCAGATGAAACAGAAATATTGCGGATTGGTCAATCCGTTCGCCAGATATGGCAGTTTGGAGGTAAGAAACGCTTGAGAAACTCAAAATTTTCGCAGTTCTGATGCTCGACAAGCATAACTAGAACGGTCTAGGGGAAAAGTACGCATACCGTTGTAATCGGGCGACTTTCTACTTTCAGATGCAACAGAAATTTTGCGGTTTGGTCAATCCGTTCGCGAGATATGGCAGTTTGGAGGTAAGAAACGCTTGAGAAACTCAAAATTTTCGCAGTTCTGATGCTCGAAACGAATAACTAGAACGGACTAGGGGAAAAGTACGCATACCGTTGTAATCGGGCGAGTTTCTACTTTCAGATGCAACAGAAATTTTGCGGATTGGTCAATCCGTTAGCGAGATATGGCTGTTTGGAGGTAAGAAACGCTTGAGAAACACAAAATTTTCGCAGTTCTGATGCTCGACAAGCATAACTAGAACGGTCTAGGGGAAAAGTACGCATACCGTTGTAATCGGGCGACTTTCTACTTTCAGATGCAACAGAAATTTTGCGGATTGGTCAATCCGTTCGCGAGATATGGCAGTTTGGAGGTAAGAAACGCTTGAGAAACTCAAAATTTTCGCAGTTCTGATGCTCGACAAGCATAACGAGAACGGTCTAGGGGAAAAGTACGCATACCGTTGTAATCGCGCGACTTTCTACTTTCAGATGAAACAGAAATATTGCGGATTGGTCAATCCGTTCGCGAGATATGGCAGTTTGGAGGTAAGAAACGCTTGAGAATCTCAAAATTTTCGCAGTTCTGATGCTCGAAACGAATAACTAGGACGGCCTAGGGGAAAAGTACGCATACCGTTGTAATCGGGCGAGTTTCTACTTTCAGATGCAACAGAAATTTTGCGGATTAGTCAATCCGTTCGCGAGATATGGCAGTTTGGAGGTAAGAAACGCTTGAGAAACTCAAAATTTTCGAAGTTCTGATGCTCGACAAGCATAACTAGAACGGTCTAGGGGAAAAGTACGCATACGGTTGTAATCGGGCGACTTTCTACTTTCAGATGCAACAGAAATTTTGCGGATTGGTCAATCCGTTCGCGAGATATGGCAGTTTGGAGGTAAGAAACGCTTGAGAAACTCAAAATTTTCGCAGTTCAGATGCTCGAAACGAATAACTAGAACGGCCTAGGGGAAAAGTACGCATACCGTTGTAATCGGGCGACTTTCTACTTTCAGATGCAACAGAAATTTTGCGGATTAGTCAATCCGTTCGCGAGATATGGCAGTTTGGAAGTATGAAACACTTGAGAAACACAAAATTTTCGCAGTTCTGATGCTCGAAACGAATAAATAGAGCGGCCTTGGGGGAAAGTACGCATACCGTTGTAATCGGGCGAGTTTCTACTTTCAGATGCATCAGAAATTTTGCGGATTGGTCAATCCGTTCGCCAGATATGGCAGTTTGGAGGTAAGAAACGCTTGAGAAACACAAAATTTTCGCAGTTCTGATACTCGACAAGCATAACTAGAACGGTCTAGGGGAAAAGTACGCATACCGTTGTAATCGGGCGAGTTTCTACTTTCAGATGCAACAGAAATTTTGCGGATTGGTCAATCCGTTCGCGAGATATGGCAGTTTGTAGGTAAGAAACGCTTGAGAAACTCAACATTTTCGCAGTTCTGATGCTCGAAACGAATAACTAGAGCGGCCTAGGGGAAAAGTACGCATTCCGTTGTAATCGGGCGAGTTTCTAGTTTCAGATGCAACAGAAATTTTGCGGATTGGTCAATCCGTTCGCGAGATATGGCAGTTTGGAGGTAAGAATCGCTTGAGAAACTCAAAATTTTCGCAGTTCTGATGCTCGAAACGAATAACTAGAACGGACTAAGGGAAAAGTATGCATACCGTTGTAATCGGGCGAGTTTCTACTTTCAGATGCAACAGAAATTTTGCGGATCGGTCAATCCGTTCGCCAGATATGGCAGTTTGGAGGTAAGAAACGCTTGAGAAACTCAAAATTTTCGCAGTTCTGATGCTCGAAACGAATAACTAGAACTGCCTAGGGGAAAAGTACGCATACCGTTGTAATCGGGCGAGTTTCTACTTTCAGATGCAACAGAAATTTTGCGGATTAGTCAATCCGTTCGCGAGATATGGCAGTTTGGAGGTAAGAAACGCTTCAGAAACTCAAAATTTTCGCAGTTCTGATGCTCGACAAGCATAACTAGAACGGTTTAGGGGAAAAGTACGCATACCGTTGTAATCGGGCGAGTTTCTACTTTCAGATGCAACAGAAATTTTGCGGATTGGTCAATCCGTTCGCGAGATATGGCAGTTTGGAGGTAAGAAACGGTTGAGAAACTCATCATTTTCGCAGTTCTGATGCTCGAAACGAATAACTAGAACGGCCTAGGGGAAAAGTACGCATTCCGTTGTCATCGGGCGAGTTTCTACTTTCAGATGCAACAGAAATTTTGCGGATTGGTCAATCCGTTCGCGAGATATGGCAGTTTGGAGGTAAGAAACGCTTGACAAACTCAAAATTTTCGAAGTTCTGATGCTCGACAAGCATAACTAGAACTGTCTAGGGGAAAAGTACGCATACCGTTGTAATCGGGCGACTTTCTACTTTCAGATGCAACAGAAATTTTGCGGATTGGTCAATCCGTTCGCGAGATATGGCAGTTTGGAGGTAAGAAACGCTTGAGAAACTCAAAATTTTCGCAGTTCAGATGCTCGAAACGAATAACTAGAACGGCCTAAGGGAAAAGTACGCATACCGTTGTAATCGGGCGACTTTCTACTTTCAGATGCAACAGAAATTTTGCGGATTGGTCAATCCGTTCGCGAGATTTGGCAGTTTGGAAGTATCAAACACTTGAGAAACACAAAATTTTCGCAGTTCTGATGCTCGAAACGAATAAATAGAGCGGCCTAGGGGAAAAGTACGCATACCGTTGTAATCGGGCGAGTTTCTACTTTCAGATGAAACAGAAATATTGCGGATAGGTCAATCCGTTCGCCAGATATGGCAGTTTGGAGGTAAGAAACGCTTGAGAAACTCAAAATTTTCGCAGTTCTGATGCTCGACAAGCATAACGAGAACGGTCTAGGGGAAAAGTACGCATACCGTTGTAATCGCGCGACTTTCTACTTTCAGATGAAACAGAAATATTGCGGATTGGTCAATCCGTTCGCGAGATATGGCAGTTTGGAGGTAAGAAACGCTTGAGAAACTCAAAATTTTCGCAGTTCTGATGCTCGAAACGAATAACTAGAACGGCCTAGGGGAAGAGTATGCATACCGTTGTAATCGTGCGAGTTTCTACTTTCAGATGCAACAGAAATTTTGCGAATTGGTCAATCCGTTCGCGAGATATGGCAGTTTGGAAGAGTGAAACACTTGAGAAACTCAAAATTTTCGCAGTTCTGATGCTCGACAAGCATAACTAGAACGGTCTAGGGGAAAAGTACGCATACCGTTGTAATCGGGCGACTTTCTACTTTCAGATGCAACAGAAATTTTGCGGATTGGTCAATCCGTTCGCGAGATATGGCAGTTTGGAGGTAAGAAACGCTTGAGAAACTCAAAATTTTCGCAGTTCAGATGCTCGAAACGAATAACTAGAACGGCCTAGGGGAAAAGTACGCATACCGTTGTAATCGGGCGACTTTCTACTTTCAGATGCAACAGAAATTTTGCGGATTAGTCAATCCGTTCGCGAGATATGGCAGTTTGGAAGTATGAAACGCTTGAGAAACACAAAATTTTCGCAGTTCTGATACTAGACAAGCATAACTAGAACGGTCTAGGGGAAAAGTACGCATACCGTTGTAATCGGGCGAGTTTCTACTTTCAGATGCAACAGAAATTTTGCGGATTGGTCAATCCGTTCGCGAGATATGGCAGTTTGTAGGTAAGAAACGCTTGAGAAACTCAACATTTTCGCAGTTCTGATGCTCGAAACGAATAACTAGAGCGGCCTAGGGGAAAAGTACGCATTCCGTTGTAATCGGGCGAGTTTATAGTTTCAGATGCAACAGAAATTTTGCGGATTGGTCAATCCGTTCGCGAGATATGGCAGTTTGGAGGTAAGAAACGCTTGAGAAACTCAAAATTTTCGCAGTTCAGATGCTCGAAACGAATAACTAGAACGGCCTAGGGGAAAAGTACGCATACCGTTGTAATCGGGCGACTTTCTACTTTCAGATGCAACAGAAATTTTGCGGATTGGTCAATCCGTTCGCGAGATATGGCAGTTTGGAAGTATGAAACACTTGAGAAACACAAAATTTTCGCAGTTCTGATGCTCGAAACGAATAAATAGAGCGGCCTAGGGGAAAAGTACGCATACCGTTGTAATCGGGCGAGTTTCTACTTTCAGATGCATCAGAAATTTTGCGGATTGGTCAATCCGTTCGCCAGATATGGCAGTTTGGAGGTAAGAAACGCTTGAGAAACTCAAAATTTTCGCAGTTCTGATGCTCGAAACGAATAACTAGAACGGCCTAGGGGAAAAGTACGCATACCGTTGTAATCGCGCGACTTTCTACTTTCAGATGAAACAGAAATATTGCGGATTGGTCAATCCGTTCGCCAGATATGGCAGTTTGGAGGTAAGAAACGCTTGAGAAACTCAAAATTTTCGCAGTTCTGATGCTCGACAAGCATAACGAGAACGGTCTAGGGGAAAAGTACGCATACCGTTGTAATCGCGCGACTTTCTACTTTCAGATGAAACAGAAATATTGCGGATTGGTCAATCCGTTCGCGAGATATGGCAGTTTGGAGGTAAGAAACGCTTGAGAAACTCAAAATTTTCGCAGTTCTGATGCTCGAAACGAATAACTAGAACGGCCTAGGGGAAGAGTATGCATACCGTTGTAATCGGGCGAGTTTCTACTTTCAGATGCAACAGAAATTTTGCGAATTGGTCAATCCGTTCGCGAGATATGGCAGTTTGGAAGAGTGAAACACTTGAGAAACTCAAAATTTTCGCAGTTCTGATGCTCGACAAGCATAACTAGAACGGTCTAGGGGAAAAGTACGCATACCGTTGTAATCGGGCGACTTTCTACTTTCAGATGCAACAGAAATTTTGCGGTTTGGTCAATCCGTTCGCGAGATATGGCAGTTTGGAGGTAAGAAACGCTTGAGAAACTCAAAATTTTCGCAGTTCTGATGCTCGAAACGAATAACTAGAACGGACTAGGGGAAAAGTACGCATACCGTTGTAATCGGGCGAGTTTCTACTTTCAGATGCAACAGAAATTTTGCGGATTGGTCAATCCGTTAGCGAGATATGGCTGTTTGGAGGTAAGAAACGCGTGAGAAACACAAAATTTTCGCAGTTCTGATGCTCGACAAGCATAACTAGAACGGTCTAGGGGAAAAGTACGCATACCGTTGTAATCGGGCGACTTTCTACTTTCAGATGCAACAGAAATTTTGCGGATTGGTCAATCCGTTCGCGAGATATGGCAGTTTGGAGGTAAGAAACGCTTGAGAAACTCAAAATTTTCGCAGTTCTGATGCTCGACAAGCATAACGAGAACGGTCTAGGGGAAAAGTACGCATACCGTTGTAATCGCGCGACTTTCTACTTTCAGATGAAACAGAAATATTGCGGATTGGTCAATCCGTTCGCGAGATATGGCAGTTTGGAGGTAAGAAACGCTTGAGAATCTCAAAATTTTCGCAGTTCTGATGCTCGAAACGAATAACTAGGACGGCCTAGGGGAAAAGTACGCATACCGTTGTAATCGGGCGAGTTTCTACTTTCAGATGCAACAGAAATTTTGCGGATTAGTCAATCCGTTCGCGAGATATGGCAGTTTGGAGGTAAGAAACGCTTGAGAAACTCAAAATTTTCGAAGTTCTGATGCTCGACAAGCATAACTAGAACGGTCTAGGGGAAAAGTACGCATACGGTTGTAATCGGGCGACTTTCTACTTTCAGATGCAACAGAAATTTTGCGGATTGGTCAATCCGTTCGCGAGATATGGCAGTTTGGAGGTAAGAAACGCTTGAGAAACTCAAAATTTTCGCAGTTCAGATGCTCGAAACGAATAACTAGAACGGCCTAGGGGAAAAGTACGCATACCGTTGTAATCGGGCGACTTTCTACTTTCAGATGCAACAGAAATTTTGCGGATTAGTCAATCCGTTCGCGAGATATGGCAGTTTGGAAGTATGAAACACTTGAGAAACACAAAATTTTCGCAGTTCTGATGCTCGAAACGAATAAATAGAGCGGCCTTGTGGGAAAGTACGCATACCGTTGTAATCGGGCGAGTTTCTACTTTCAGATGCATCAGAAATTTTGCGGATTGGTCAATCCGTTCGCCAGATATGGCAGTTTGGAGGTAAGAAACGCTTGAGAAACACAAAATTTTCGCAGTTCTGATACTCGACAAGCATAACTAGAACGGTCTAGGGGAAAAGTACGCATACCGTTGTAATCGGGCGAGTTTCTACTTTCAGATGCAACAGAAATTTTGCGGATTGGTCAATCCGTTCGCGAGATATGGCAGTTTGTAGGTAAGAAACGCTTGAGAAACTCAACATTTTCGCAGTTCTGATGCTCGAAACGAATAACTAGAGCGGCCTAGGGGAAAAGTACGCATTCCGTTGTAATCGGGCGAGTTTCTAGTTTCAGATGCAACAGAAATTTTGCGGATTGGTCAATCCGTTCGCGAGATATGGCAGTTTGGAGGTAAGAATCGCTTGAGAAACTCAAAATTTTCGCAGTTCTGATGCTCGAAACGAATAACTAGAACGGACTAAGGGAAAAGTACGCATACCGTTGTAATCGGGCGAGTTTCTACTTTCAGATGCAACAGAAATTTTGCGGATCGGTCAATCCGTTCGCCAGATATGGCAGTTTGGAGGTAAGAAACGCTTGAGAAACTCAAAATTTTCGCAGTTCTGATGCTCGAAACGAATAACTAGAACGGCCTAGGGGAAAAGTACGCATACCGTTGTAATCGGGCGAGTTTCTACTTTCAGATGCAACAGAAATTTTGCGGATTAGTCAATCCGTTCGCGAGATATGGCAGTTTGGAGGTAAGAAACGCTTCAGAAACTCAAAATTTTCGCAGTTCTGATGCTCGACAAGCATAACTAGAACGGTTTAGGGGAAAAGTACGCATACCGTTGTAATCGGGCGAGTTTCTACTTTGAGATGCAACAGAAATTTTGCGGATTGGTCAATCCGTTCGCGAGATATGGCAGTTTGGAGGTAAGAAACGGTTGAGAAACTCAACATTTTCGCAGTTCTGATGCTCGAAACGAATAACTAGAACGGCCTAGGGGAAAAGTACGCATTCCGTTGTCATCGGGCGAGTTTCTACTTTCAGATGCAACAGAAATTTTGCGGATTGGTCAATCCGTTCGCGAGATATGGCAGTTTGGAGGTAAGAAACGCTTGACAAACTCAAAATTTTCGAAGTTCTGATGCTCGACAAGCATAACTAGAACGGTCTAGGGGAAAAGTACGCATACCGTTGTAATCGGGCGACTTTCTACTTTCAGATGCAACAGAAATTTTGCGGATTGGTCAATCCGTTCGCGAGATATGGCAGTTTGGAGGTAAGAAACGCTTGAGAAACTCAAAATTTTCGCAGTTCAGATGCTCGAAACGAATAACTAGAACGGCCTAAGGGAAAAGTACGCATACCGTTGTAATCGGGCGACTTTCTACTTTCAGATGCAACAGAAATTTTGCGGATTGGTCAATCCGTTCGCGAGATTTGGCAGTTTGGAAGTATCAAACACTTGAGAAACACAAAATTTTCGCAGTTCTGATGCTCGAAACGAATAAATAGAGCGGCCTAGGGGAAAAGTACGCATACCGTTGTAATCGGGCGAGTTTCTACTTTCAGATGCATCAGAAATTTTGCGGATTGGTCAATCCGTTCGCCAGATATGGCAGTTTGGAGGTAAGAAACGCTTGAGAAACTCAAAATTTTCGCAGTTCTGATGCTCGAAACGAATAACTAGAACGGACTAGGGGAAAAGTACGCATACCGTTGTAATCGGGCGAGTTTCTACTTTCAGATGCAACAGAAATTTTGCGGATTGGTCAATCCGTTCGCGAGATATGGCAGTTTGTAGGTAAGAAGCGCTTGAGAAACTCAACATTTTCGCAGTTCTGATGCTCGAAACGAATAACTAGAGCGGCCTAGGGGAAAAGTACGCATTCCTTTGTAATCGGGCGAGTTTCTACTTTCAGATGCAACAGAAATTTTGCGGATTGGTCAATCCGTTCGCGAGATATGGCAGTTTGGAGGAAAGAATCGCTTGAGAAACTCAAAATTTTCGCAGGTCTGATGCTCGAAACGAATAACTAGAACGGACTAAGGGAAAAGTACGCATACCGTTGTAATCGGGCGAGTTTCTACTTTCAGATGCAACAGAAATTTTGCGGATTGGTCAATCCGTTCGCCAGATATGGCAGTTTGGAGGTAAGAAACGCTTGAGAAACTCAAAATTTTCGCAGTTCTGATGCTCGAAACGAATAACTAGAACGGCCTACGGGAAAAGTACGCATACCGTTGTAATCGGGCGAGTTTCTACTTTCAGATGCAACAGAAATTTTGCGGATTAGTCAATCCGTTCGCGAGATATGGCAGTTTGGAGGTAAGAAACGCTTGAGAAACTCAAAATTTTCGCAGTTCTGATGCTCGACAAGCATAACTAGAACGGTTTAGTGGAAAAGTACGCATACCGTTGTAATCGGGCGAGTTTCTACTTTCAGATGCAACAGAAATTTTGCGGATTGGTCAATCCGTTCGCGAGATATGGCAGTTTGTAGGTAAGAAACGCTTGAGAAACTCAACATCTTCGCAGTTCTGATGCTCGAAACGAATAACTAGAACGGCCTAGGGGAAAAGTACGCATTCCGTTGTCATCGGGCGAGTTTCTACTTTCAGATGCAACAGAAATTTTGCGGATTGGTCAATCCGTTCGCCAGATATGGCAGTTTGGAGGTAAGAAACGCTTGAGAAACTCAAAATTTTCGCAGTTCTGATGCTCGAAACGAATAACTAGAACGGCCTAGGGGAAAAGTACGCATACCGTTGTAATCGGGCGAGTTTCTACTTTCAGATGCAACAGAAATTTTGCGGATTAGTCAATCCGTTCGCGAGATATGGCAGTTTGGAGGTAAGAAACGCTTGAGAAACTCAAAATTTTCGCAGTTCTGATGCTCGAAACGAATAACTAGAACGGCCTGGGGGAAAGGTACGCATTCCGTTGTCATCGGGCGAGTTTCTACTTTCAGATGCAACTGAAATTTTGGGGATTGGTCAATCCGTTCGCGAGATATGGCAGTTTGGAGGTAAGAAACGCTTGAGAATCTCAAAATTTTCGCAGTTCTGATGCTCGAAACGAATAACTAGGACGGCTTAGGGGAAAAGTACGCATACCGTTGTAATCGGGCGAGTTTCTACTTTCAGATGCAACAGAAATTTTGCGGATTAGTCAATCCGTTCGCGAGATATGGCAGTTTGGAGGTAAGAAACGCTTGAGAAACTCAAAATTTTCGAAGTTCTGATGCTCGACAAGCATAACTAGAACGGTCTAGGGGAAAAGTACGCATACCGTTGTAATCGGGCGACTTTCTACCTTCAGATGCAACAGAAATTTTGCGGATTGGTCAATCCGTTCGCGAGATATGGCAGTTTGGAGGTAAGAAACGCTTGAGAAACTCAAAATTTTCGCAGTTCAGATGCTCGAAACGAATAACTAGAACGGCCTAGGGGAAAAGTACCCATACCGTTGTAATCGGGCGAGTTTCTACTTTCAGATGCATCAGAAATTTTGCGGATTGGTCAATCCGTTCGCGAGATATGGCAGTTTGGAAGTATGAAACACTTGAGAAACACAAAATTTTCGCAGTCCTGATGCTCGAAACGAATAAATAGAGCGGCCTAGGGGAAAAGTACCCATACCGTTGTAATCGGGCGAGTTTCTACTTTCAGATGCATCAGAAATTTTGCGGATTGGTCAATCCGTTCGCCAGATATGGCAGTTTGGAGGTAAGAAACGCTTGAGAAACTCAAAATTTTCGCAGTTCTGATGCTCGAAACGAATAACTAGAACGGACTAGGGGAAAAGTACGCATACCGTTGTAATCGGGCGAGTTTCTACCTTCAGATGCAACAGAAATTTTGCGGATTGGTCAATCCGTTCGCGAGATATGGCAGTTTGGAGGTAAGAATCGCTTGAGAAACTCAAAATTTTCGCAGTTCTGATGCTCGAAACGAATAACTAGAACGGACTAAGGGAAAAGTACGCATACCGTTGTAATCGGGCGAGTTTCTACTTTCAGATGCCACAGAAATTTTGCGGATTGGTCAATCCGTTCGCCAGATATGGCAGTTTGGAGGTAAGAAACGCTTGAGAAACTCAAAATTTTCGCAGTTCTGATGCTCGAAACGAATAACTAGAACGGCCTAGGGGAAAAGTACGCATACCGTTGTAATCGGGCAAGTTTCTACTTTCAGATGCAACAGAAATTTTGCGGATTAGTCAATCCGTTCGCGAGATATGGCAGTTTGGAGGTAAGAAACGCTTGAGAAACTCAAAATTTTCGCAGTTCTGATGCTCGACAAGCATAACTAGAACGGTTTAGGGGAAAGGTACGCATACCGTTGTAATCGGGCGAGTTTCTACTTTCAGATGCAACAGAAATTTTGCGGATTGGTCAATCCGTTCGCGAGATATGGCAGTTTGGAGGTAAGAAGCGCTTGAGAAACTCAACATTTTCGCAGTTCTGATGCTCGAAACGAATAACTAGAACGGCCTAGGGGAAAAGTACGCATTCCGTTGTCATCGGGCGAGTTTCTACTTTCAGATGCAACAGAAATTTTGCGGATTAGTCAATCCGTTCGCGAGATATGGCAGTTTGGAGGTAAGAAACGCTTGAGAAACTCAAAATTTTCGAAGTTCTGATGCTCGACAAGCATAACTAGAACGGTCTAGGGGAAGGGTACGCATACCGTTGTAATCGGGCGACTTTCTACTTTCAGATGCAACAGAAATTTTGCGGATTGGTCAATCCGTTCGCGAGATATGGCAGTTTGGAGGTAAGAAACGCTTGAGAAACTCAAAATTTTCGCAGTTCAGATGCTCGAAACGAAAAACTAGAACGGCCTAGGGGAAAAGTACGCATACCGTTGTAATCGGGCGAGTTTCTACTTTCAGATGCATCAGAAATTTTGCGGATTGGTCAATCCGTTCGCCAGATATGGCAGTTTGGAGGTAAGAAACGCTTGAGAAACTCAAAATTTTCGCAGTTCTGATGCTCGAAACGAATAACTAGAACGGACTAGGGGAAAAGTACGCATACCGTTGTAATCGGGCAAGTTTCTACTTTCAGATGCAATAGAAATTTTGCGGATTGGTCAATCCGTTCGCGAGATATGGCAGTTTGGAGGTAAGAAACGCTTGAGAAACTCAAAATTTTCGCAGTTCTGATGCTCGGCAAGCATAACTAGAACGGTTTAGGGGAAAAGTACGCATACCGTTGTAATCGGGCGAGTTTCTACTTTCAGATGCAACAGAAATTTTGCGGATTGGTCAATCCGTTCGCGAGATATGGCAGTTTGTAGGTAAGAAACGCTTGAGAAACTCAACATTTTCGCAGTTCTGATGCTCGAAACGAATAACTAGAACGGCCTAGGGGAAAAGTACGCATTCCGTTGTCATCGGGCGAGTTTCTACTTTCAGATGCAACAGAAATTTTGCGGATTAGTCAATCCGTTCGCGAGATATGGCAGTTTGGAGGTAAGAAACGCTTGAGAAACTCAAAATTTTCGAAGTTCTGATGCTCGACAAGCATAACTAGAACGGTCTAGGGGAAAAGTACGCATACCGTTGTAATCGGGCGACTTTCTACTTTCAGATGCGACAGAAATTTTGCGGATTAGTCAATCCGTTCGCGAGATATGGCAGTTTGGAAGTATGAAACACTTGAGAAACACAAAATTTTCGCAGTTCTGATGCTCGAAACGAATAAATAGAGCGGCCTAGGGGAAAAGTACGCATACCGTTGTAATCGGGCGAGTTTCTACTTTCAGATGCATCAGAAATTTTGCGGATTGGTCAATCCGTTCGCCAGATATGGCAGTTTGGAGGTAAGAAACGCTTGAGAAACTCAACATTTTCGCAGTTCTGATGCTCGAAACGAATAACTAGAACGGACTAGGGGAAAAGTACGCATACCGTTGTAATGGGGCGAGTTTCTACTTTCAGATGCAACAGAAATTTTGCGGATTAGTCAATCCGTTCGCGAGATATGGCAGTTTGGAGGTAAGAAACGCTTGAGAATCTCAAAATTTTCGAAGTTCTGATGCTCGACAAGCATAACTAGAACGGTCTAGGGGAAAAGTACGCATACCGTTGTAATCGGGCGACTTTCTACTTTCAGATGCAACAGAAATTTTGCGCATTGGTCAATCCGTTCGCGAGATATGGCAGTTTGGAGGTAAGAAACGCTTGAGAAACTCAAAATTTTCGCAGTTCAGATGCTCGAAACGAATAACTAGAACGGCCTAGGGGAAAAGTACGCTTACCGTTGTAATCGGGCGACTTTCTACTTTCAGATGCAACAGAAATTTTGCGGATTGGTCAATCCGTTCGCGAGATATGGCAGTTTGGAAGTATGAAACACTTGAGAAACACAAAATTTTCGCAGTTCTGATGCTCGAAACGAATAAATAGAGCGGCCTAGGGGAAAAGTACGCATACCGTTGTAATCGGGGGAGTTTCTACTTTCAGATGCATCAGAAATTTTGCGGATTGGTCAATCCGTTCGCCAGATATGGCAGTTTGGAGGTAAGAAACGCTTGAGAAACTCAAAATTTTCGCAGTTCTGATGCTCGAAACGAATAACTAGAACGGACTAGGGGAAAAGTACGCATACCGTTGTAATCGGGCGAGTTTCTACTTTCAGATGCAACAGAAATTTTGCGGATTGGTCAATCCGTTCGCCAGATATGGCAGTTTGGAGGTAAGAAACGCTTGAGAAACACAAAATTTTCGCAGTTCTGATGCTCGACAAGCATAACTAGAACGGTCTAGGGGAAAAGTACGCATACCGTTGTAATCGGGCGAGTTTCTACTTTCAGATGCAACAGAAATTTTGCGGATTGGTCAATCCGTTCGCGAGATATGGCAGTTTGTAGGTAAGAAGCGCTTGAGAAACTCAACATTTTCGCAGTTCTGATGCTCGACACGAATAACTAGAGCGGCCTAGGGGAAAAGTACGCATTCCGTTGTAATCGGGCGAGTTTCTACTTTCAGATGCAACAGAAATTTTGCGGATTGGTCAATCCGTTCGCGAGATATGGCAGTTTGGAGGAAAGAATCGCTTGAGAAACTCAAAATTTTCGCAGGTCTGATGCTCGAAACGAATAACTAGAACGGACTAAGGGAAAAGTACGTATACCGTTGTAATCGGGCGAGTTTCTACTTTCAGATGCAACAGAAATTTTGCGGATTGGTCAATCCGTTCGCGAGATATGGCAGTTTGTAGGTAAGAAACGCTTGAGAAACTCAACATTTTCGCAGTTCTGATGCTCGAAACGAATAACTAGAAAGGCCTAGGGGAAAAGTACGCATTCCGTTGTCATCGGGCGAGTTTCTACTTTCAGATGCAACAGAAATTTTGCGGATTAGTCAATCCGTTCGCGAGATATGGCAGTTTGGAGGTAAGAAACGCTTGAGAAACTCAAAATTTTCGAAGTTCTGATGCTCGACAAGCATAACTAGAACGGCCTAGGGGAAAAGTACGCATACCGTTGTAATCGGGCGACTTTCTACTTTCAGCTGCAACAGAAATTTTGCGGATTGGTCAATCCGTTCGCGAGATATGACAGTTTGGAAGTATGAAACACTTGAGAAACACAAAATTTTCGCAGTTCTGATGCTCGAAACGAATAAATAGAGCGGCCTAGGGGAAAAGTACGCATTCCGTTATCATCGGGCGAGTTTCTACTTTCAGATGCAACAGAAATTTTGCGGATTAGTCAATCCGTTCGCGAGATATGGCAGTTTGGAGGTAAGAAACGCTTGAGAAACTCAAAATTTTCGAAGTTCTGATGCTCGACAAGCATAACTAGAACGGTCTAGGGGAAAAGTACGCATACCGTTGTAATCGGGCGAGTTTCTACTTTCAGATGCAACAGAAATTTTACGGATTGGTCAATCCGTTCGCGAGATATGGCAGTTTGTAGGTAAGAAGCGCTTGAGAAACTCAACATTTTCGCAGTTCTGATGCTCGAAACGAATAACTAGAGCGGCCTAGGGGAAAAGTACGTATACCGTTGTAATCGGGCGAGTTTCTACTTTCAGATGCAACAGAAATTTTGCGGATTGGTCAATCCGTTCGCGAGATATGGCAGTTTGTAGGTAAGAAACGCTTGAGAAACTCAACATTTTCGCAGTTCTGATGCTCGAAACGAATAACTAGAAAGGCCTAGGGGAAAAGTACGCATTCCGTTGTCATCGGGCGAGTTTCTACTTTCAGATGCAACAGAAATTTTGCGGATTAGTCAATCCGTTCGCGAGATATGGCAGTTTGGTGGTAAGAAACGCTTGAGAAACTCAAAATTTTCGAAGTTCTGATGCTCGAAACGAATAACTAGAACGGCCTAGGGGAAAAGTACGCATTCCGTTGTCATCGGGCGAGTTTCTACTTTCAGATGCAACAGAAATTTTGCGGATTAGTCAATCCGTTCGCGAGATATGGCAGTTTGGAGGTAAGAAACGCTTGAGAAACTCAAAATTTTCGAAGTTCTGATGCTCGACAAGCATAACTAGAACGGTCTAGGGGAAAAGTACGCATACCGTTGTAATCGGGCGACTTTCTACTTTCAGATGCGACAGAAATTTTGCGGATTAGTCAATCCGTTCGCGAGATATGGCAGTTTGGAAGTATGAAACACTTGAGAAACACAAAATTTTCGCAGTTCTGATGCTCGAAACGAATAAATAGAGCGGCCTAGGGGAAAAGTACGCATACCGTTGTAATCGGGCGAGTTTCTACTTTCAGATGCATCAGAAATTTTGCGGATTGGTCAATCCGTTCGCCAGATATGGCAGTTTGGAGGTAAGAAACGCTTGAGAAACTCAACATTTTCGCAGTTCTGATGCTCGAAACGAATAACTAGAACGGACTAGGGGAAAAGTACGCATACCGTTGTAATGGGGCGAGTTTCTACTTTCAGATGCAACAGAAATTTTGCGGATTGGTCAATCCGTTCGCGAGATATGGCAGTTTGTAGGTAAGAAACGCTTGAGAAACTCAACATTTTCGCAGTTCTGATGCTCGAAACGAATAACTAGAACGGCCTAGGGGAAAAGTACGCATTCCGTTGTCATCGGGCGAGTTTCTACTTTCAGATGCAACAGAAATTTTGCGGATTAGTCAATCCGTTCGCGAGATATGGCAGTTTGGAGGTAAGAAACGCTTGAGAATCTCAAAATTTTCGAAGTTCTGATGCTCGACAAGCATAACTAGAACGGTCTAGGGGAAAAGTACGCATACCGTTGTAATCGGGCGACTTTCTACTTTCAGATGCAACAGAAATTTTGCGCATTGGTCAATCCGTTCGCGAGATATGGCAGTTTGTAGGTAAGAAGCGCTTGAGAAACTCAACATTTTCGCAGTTCTGATGCTCGACACGAATAACTAGAGCGGCCTAGGGGAAAAGTACGCTTACCGTTGTAATCGGGCGACTTTCTACTTTCAGATGCAACAGAAATTTTGCGGATTGGTCAATCCGTTCGCGAGATATGGCAGTTTGGAAGTATGAAACACTTGAGAAACACAAAATTTTCGCAGTTCTGATGCTCGAAACGAATAAATAGAGCGGCCTAGGGGAAAAGTACGCATACCGTTGTAATCGGGGGAGTTTCTACTTTCAGATGCATCAGAAATTTTGCGGATTGGTCAATCCGTTCGCCAGATATGGCAGTTTGGAGGTAAGAAACGCTTGAGAAACTCAAAATTTTCGCAGTTCTGATGCTCGAAACGAATAACTAGAACGGACTAGGGGAAAAGTACGCATACCGTTGTAATGGGGCGAGTTTCTACTTTCAGATGCAACAGAAATTTTGCGGATTGGTCAATCCGTTCGCGAGATATGGCAGTTTGTAGGTAAGAAACGCTTGAGAAACTCAACATTTTCGCAGTTCTGATGCTCGAAACGAATAACTAGAACGGCCTAGGGGAAAAGTACGCATTCCGTTGTCATCGGGCGAGTTTCTACTTTCAGATGCAACAGAAATTTTGCGGATTAGTCAATCCGTTCGCGAGATATGGCAGTTTGGAGGTAAGAAACGCTTGAGAATCTCAAAATTTTCGAAGTTCTGATGCTCGACAAGCATAACTAGAACGGTCTAGGGGAAAAGTACGCATACCGTTGTAATCGGGCGACTTTCTACTTTCAGATGCAACAGAAATTTTGCGCATTGGTCAATCCGTTCGCGAGATATGGCAGTTTGTAGGTAAGAAGCGCTTGAGAAACTCAACATTTTCGCAGTTCTGATGCTCGACACGAATAACTAGAGCGGCCTAGGGGAAAAGTACGCTTACCGTTGTAATCGGGCGACTTTCTACTTTCAGATGCAACAGAAATTTTGCGGATTGGTCAATCCGTTCGCGAGATATGGCAGTTTGGAAGTATGAAACACTTGAGAAACACAAAATTTTCGCAGTTCTGATGCTCGAAACGAATAAATAGAGCGGCCTAGGGGAAAAGTACGCATACCGTTGTAATCGGGGGAGTTTCTACTTTCAGATGCATCAGAAATTTTGCGGATTGGTCAATCCGTTCGCCAGATATGGCAGTTTGGAGGTAAGAAACGCTTGAGAAACTCAAAATTTTCGCAGTTCTGATGCTCGAAACGAATAACTAGAACGGACTAGGGGAAAAGTACGCATACCGTTGTAATCGGGCGAGTTTCTACTTTCAGATGCAACAGAAATTTTGCGGATTGGTCAATCCGTTCGCCAGATATGGCAGTTTGGAGGTAAGAAACGCTTGAGAAACACAAAATTTTCGCAGTTCTGATGCTCGACAAGCATAACTAGAACGGTCTAGGGGAAAAGTACGCATACCGTTGTAATCGGGCGAGTTTCTACTTTCAGATGCAACAGAAATTTTGCGGATTGGTCAATCCGTTCGCGAGATATGGCAGTTTGTAGGTAAGAAGCGCTTGAGAAAGTCAACATTTTCGCAGTTCTGATGCTCGACACGAATAACTAGAGCGGCCTAGGGGAAAAGTACGCATTCCGTTGTAATCGGGCGAGTTTCTACTTTCAGATGCAACAGAAATTTTGCGGATTGGTCAATCCGTTCGCGAGATATGGCAGTTTGGAGGAAAGAATCGCTTGAGAAACTCAAAATTTTCGCAGGTCTGATGCTCGAAACGAATAACTAGAACGGACTAAGGGAAAAGTACGTATACCGTTGTAATCGGGCGAGTTTCTACTTTCAGATGCAACAGAAATTTTGCGGATTGGTCAATCCGTTCGCGAGATATGGCAGTTTGTAGGTAAGAAACGCTTGAGAAACTCAACATTTTCGCAGTTCTGATGCTCGAAACGAATAACTAGAAAGGCCTAGGGGAAAAGTACGCATTCCGTTGTCATCGGGCGAGTTTCTACTTTCAGATGCAACAGAAATTTTGCGGATTAGTCAATCCGTTCGCGAGATATGGCAGTTTGGAGGTAAGAAACGCTTGAGAAACTCAAAATTTTCGAAGTTCTGATGCTCGACAAGCATAACTAGAACGGCCTAGGGGAAAAGTACGCATACCGTTGTAATCGGGCGACTTTCTACTTTCAGATGCAACAGAAATTTTGCGGATTGGTCAATCCGTTCGCGAGATATGGCAGTTTGGAAGTATGAAACACTTGAGAAACACAAAATTTTCGCAGTTCTGATGCTCGAAACGAATAAATAGAGCGGCCTAGGGGAAAAGTACGCATTCCGTTGTCATTGGGCGAGTTTCTACTTTCAGATGCAACAGAAATTTTGCGGATTAGTCAATCCGTTCGCGAGATATGGCAGTTTGGAGGTAAGAAACGCTTGAGAAACTCAAATTTTCGAAGTTCTGATGCTCGACAAGCATAACTAGAACGGTCTAGGGGAAAAGTACGCATACCGTTGTAATCGGGCGAGTTTCTACTTTCAGATGCAACAGAAATTTTACGGATTGGTCAATCCGTTCGCGAGATATGGCAGTTTGTAGGTAAGAAGCGCTTGAGAAACTCAACATTTTCGCAGTTCTGATGCTCGAAACGAATAACTAGAGCGGCCTAGGGGAAAAGTACGTATACCGTTGTAATCGGGCGAGTTTCTACTTTCAGATGCAACAGAAATTTTGCGGATTGGTCAATCCGTTCGCGAGATATGGCAGTTTGTAGGTAAGAAACGCTTGAGAAACTCAACATTTTCGCAGTTCTGATGCTCGAAACGAATAACTAGAAAGGCCTAGGGGAAAAGTACGCATTCCGTTGTCATCGGGCGAGTTTCTACTTTCAGATGCAACAGAAATTTTGCGGATTAGTCAATCCGTTCGCGAGATATGGCAGTTTGGTGGTAAGAAACGCTTGAGAAACTCAAAATTTTCGAAGTTCTGATGCTCGACAAGCATAACTAGAACGGTCTAGGGGAAAAGTACGCATACAGTTGTAATCGGGCGACTTTCTACTTTCAGATGCAACAGAAATTTTGCGGATTGGTCAATCCGTTCGCGAGATATGGCAGTTTGGAGGTAAGAAACGCTTGAGAAACTCAAAATTTTCGCAGTTCAGATGCTCGAAACGAATAACTAGAACGGCCTAGGGGAAAAGTACGCATACCGTTGTAATCGGGCGACTTTCTACTTTCAGATGCAACAGAAATTTTGCGGATTGGTCAATCCGTTCGCGAGATATGGCAGTTTGGAAGTATGAAACACTTGAGAAACACAACATTTTCGCAGTTCTGATGCTCGAAACGAATAAATAGAGCGGCCTAGGGGAAAAGTACGCATTCCGTTGTCATCGGGCGAGTTTCTACTTTCAGATGCAACAGAAATTTTGCGGATTAGTCAATCCGTTCGCGAGATATGGCAGTTTGGAGGTAAGAAACGCTTGAGAAACTCAAAATTTTCGAAGTTCTGATGCTCGACAAGCATAACTAGAACGGTCTAGGGGAAAAGTACGCATACCGTTGTAATCGGGCGAGTTTCTACTTTCAGATGCAACAGAAATTTTGCGGATTGGTCAATCCGTTCGCGAGATATGGCAGTTTGTAGGTAAGAAGCGCTTGAGAAACTCAACATTTTCGCAGTTCTGATGCTCGAAACGAATAACTAGAGCGGCCTAGGGGAAAAGTACGTATACCGTTGTAATCGGGCGAGTTTCTACTTTCAGATGCAACAGAAATTTTGCGGATTGGTCAATCCGTTCGCGAGATATGGCAGTTTGTAGGTAAGAAACGCTTGAGAAACTCAACATTTTCGCAGTTCTGATGCTCGAAACGAATAACTAGAAAGGCCTAGGGGAAAAGTACGCATTCCGTTGTCATCGGGCGAGTTTCTACTTTCAGATGCAACAGAAATTTTGCGGATTAGTCAATCCGTTCGCGAGATATGGCAGTTTGGTGGTAAGAAACGCTTGAGAAACTCAAAATTTTCGAAGTTCTGATGCTCGACAAGCATAACTAGAACGGTCTAGGGGAAAAGTACGCATACAGTTGTAATCGGGCGACTTTCTACTTTCAGATGCAACAGAAATTTTGCGGATTGGTCAATCCGTTCGCGAGATATGGCAGTTTGGAGGTAAGAAACGCTTGAGAAACTCAAAATTTTCGCAGTTCAGATGCTCGAAACGAATAACTAGAACGGCCTAGGGGAAAAGTACGCATACCGTTGTAATCGGGCGACTTTCTACTTTCAGATGCAACAGAAATTTTGCGGATTGGTCAATCCGTTCGCGAGATATGGCAGTTTGGAAGTATGAAACACTTGAGAAACACAAAATTTTCGCAGTTCTGATGCTCGAAACGAATAAATAGAGCGGCCTAGGGGAAAAGTACGCATTCCGTTGTCATCGGGCGAGTTTCTACTTTCAGATGCAACAGAAATTTTGCGGATTAGTCAATCCGTTCGCGAGATATGGCAGTTTGGAGGTAAGAAACGCTTGAGAAACTCAAAATTTTCGAAGTTCTGATGCTCGACAAGCATAACTAGAACGGTCTAGGGGAAAAGTACGCATACCGTTGTAATCGGGCGAGTTTCTACTTTCAGATGCAACAGAAATTTTGCCGATTGGTCAATCCGTTCGCGAGATATGGCAGTTTGTAGGTAAGAAACGCTTGAGAAACTCAACATCTTCGCAGTTCTGATTCTCGAAACGAATAACTAGAACGGCCTAGGGGAAAAGTACGCATTCCGTTGTCATCGGGCGAGTTTCTACTTTCAGATGCAACAGAAATTTTGCGGATTAGTCAATCCGTTCGCGAGATATGGCAGTTTGGAGGTAAGAAACGCTTGAGAAACTCAAAATTTTCGCAGTTCAGATGCTCGAAACGAATAACTAGAACGGCCTAGGGGAAAAGTACGCATACCGTTGTAATCGGGCGAGTTTCTACTTTCAGATGCAACAGAAATTTTGCGGATTGGTCAATCCGTTCGCGAGATATGGCAGTTTGTAGGTAAGAAGCGCTTGAGAAACTCAACATTTTCGCAGTTCTGATGCTCGAAACGAATAACTAGAGCGGCCTAGGGGAAAAGTACGCATTCCTTTGTAATCGGGCGAGTTTCTACTTTCAGATGCAACAGAAATTTTGCGGATTGGTCAATCCGTTCGCCAGATATGGCAGTTTGGAGGTAAGAAACGCTTGAGAAACTCAAAATTTTCGCAGTTCTGATGCTCGAAACGAATAACTAGAACGGACTAGGGGAAAAGTACGCATACCGTTGTAATCGGGCGAGTTTCTACTTTCAGATGCAACAGAAATTTTGCCGATTGGTCAATCCGTTCGCGAGATATGGCAGTTTGTAGGTAAGAAACGCTTGAGAAACTCAACATCTTCGCAGTTCTGATTCTCGAAACGAATAACTAGAACGGCCTAGGGGAAAAGTACGCATTCCGTTGTCATCGGGCGAGTTTCTACTTTCAGATGCAACAGAAATTTTGCGGATTAGTCAATCCGTTCGCGAGATATGGCAGTTTGGAGGTAAGAAACGCTTGAGAAACTCAAAATTTTCGCAGTTCAGATGCTCGAAACGAATAACTAGAACGGCCTAGGGGAAAAGTACGCATACCGTTGTAATCGGGCGACTTTCTACTTTCAGATGCAACAGAAATTTTGCGGATTATTCAATCCGTTCGCGAGATATGGCAGTTTGGAAGTATGAAACACTTGAGAAACACAAAATTTTCGCAGTTCTGATGCTCGAAACGAATAAATAGAGCGGCCTAGGGGAAAAGTACGCATACCGTTGTAATCGGGCGAGTTTCTACTTTCAGATGCATCAGAAATTTTGCGGATTGGTCAATCCGTTCGCCAGATATGGCAGTTTGGAGGTAAGAAACGCTTGAGAAACTCAAAATTTTCGCAGTTCTGATGCTCGAAACGAATAACTAGAACGGACTAGGGGAAAAGTACGCATACCGTTGTAATCGGGCGAGTTTCTACTTTCAGATGCAACAGAAATTTTGCGGATTGGTCAATCCGTTCGCGAGATATGGCAGTTTGTAGGTAAGAAACGCTTGAGAAACTCAACATTTTCGCAGTTCTGATGCTCGAAACGAATAACTAGAACGGCCTAGGGGAAAAGTACGCATTCCGTTGTCATCGGGCGAGTTTCTACTTTCAGATGCAACAGAAATTTTGCGGATTAGTCAATCCGTTCGCGAGATATGGCAGTTTGGAGGTAAGAAACGCTTGAGAAACACAAAATTTTCGCAGTTCTGATGCTCGAAACGAATAAATAGAGCGGCCTAGGGGAAAAGTACGCATACCGTTGTAATCGGTCGAGTTTCTACTTTCAGATGCATCAGAAATTTTGCGGATTGGTCAATCCGTTCGCCAGATATGGCAGTTTGGAGGTAAGAAACGCTTGAGAAACTCAAAATTTTCGCAGTTCTGATGCTCGAAACGAATAACTAGAACGGACTAGGGGAAAAGTACGCATACCGTTGTAATGGGGCGAGTTTCTACTTTCAGATGCAACAGAAATTTTGCGGATTGGTCAATCCGTTCGCGAGATATGGCAGTTTGTAGGTAAGAAACGCTTGAGAAACTCAAAATTTTCGCAGTTCTGATGCTCGAAACGAATAACTAGAACGGCCTAGGGGAAAAGTACGCATTCCGTTGTCATCGGGCGAGTTTCTACTTTCAGATGCAACAGAAATTTTGCGGATTAGTCAATCCGTTCGCGAGATATGGCAGTTTGGAGGTAAGAAACGCTTGAGAAACTCAAAATTTTCGAAGTTCTGATGCTCGACAAGCATAACTAGAACGGTCTAGGGGAAAAGTACGCATACCGTTGTAATCGGGCGACTTTCTACTTTCAGATGCAACAGAAATTTTGCGCATTGGTCAATCCGTTCGCGAGATATGGCAGTTTGGAGGTAAGAAAAGCTTGAGAAACTCAAAATTTTCGCAGTTCAGATGCTCGAAACGAATAACTAGAACGGCCTAGGGGAAAAGTACGCATACCGTTGTAATCGGGCGACTTTCTACTTTCAGATGCAACAGAAATTTTGCGGATTGGTCAATCCGTTCGCGAGATATGGCAGTTTGGAAGTATGAAACACTTGAGAAACACAAAAGTTTCGCAGTTCTGATGCTCGAAACGAATAAATAGAGCGGCCTAGGGGAAAAGTACGCATACCGTTGTAATCGGGCGAGTTTCTACTTTCAGATGCATCAGAAATTTTGCGGATTGGTCAATCCGTTCGCCAGATATGGCAGTTTGGAGGTAAGAAACGCTTGAGAAACTCAAAATTTTCGCAGTTCTGATGCTCGAAACGAATAAATAGAGCGGCCTAGGGGAAAAGTACGCATACCGTTGTAATCGGGCGAGTTTCTACTTTCAGATGCATCAGAAATTTTGCGGATTGGTCAATCCGTTCGCCAGATATGGCAGTTTGGAGGTAAGAAACGCTTGAGAAACTCAAAATTTTCGCAGTTCTGATGCTCGAAACGAATAACTAGAACGGACTAGGGGAAAAGTACGCATACCGTTGTAATCGGGCGAGTTTCTACTTTCAGATGCAACAGAAATTTTGCGGATTGGTCAATCCGTTCGCGAGATATGGCAGTTTGTAGGTAAGAAACGCTTGAGAAACTCAACATTTTCGCAGTTCTGATGCTCGAAACGAATAACTAGAACGGCCTAGGGGAAAAGTACGCATTCCGTTGTCATCGGGCGAGTTTCTACTTTCAGATGCAACAGAAATTTTGCGGATTAGTCAATCCGTTCGCGAGATATGGCAGTTTGGAGGTAAGAAACGCTTGAGAAACACAAAATTTTCGCAGTTCTGATGCTCGAAACGAATAAATAGAGCGGCCTAGGGGAAAAGTACGCATACCGTTGTAATCGGTCGAGTTTCTACTTTCAGATGCATCAGAAATTTTGCGGATTGGTCAATCCGTTCGCCAGATATGGCAGTTTGGAGGTAAGAAACGCTTGAGAAACTCAAAATTTTCGCAGTTCTGATGCTCGAAACGAATAACTAGAACGGACTAGGGGAAAAGTACGCATACCGTTGTAATGGGGCGAGTTTCTACTTTCAGATGCAACAGAAATTTTGCGGATTGGTCAATCCGTTCGCGAGATATGGCAGTTTGTAGGTAAGAAACGCTTGAGAAACTCAAAATTTTCGCAGTTCTGATGCTCGAAACGAATAACTAGAACGGCCTAGGGGAAAAGTACGCATACCGTTGTAATCGGGCGACTTTCTACTTTCAGATGCAACAGAAATTTTGCGCATTGGTCAATCCGTTCGCGAGATATGGCAGTTTGGAGGTAAGAAAAGCTTGAGAAACTCAAAATTTTCGCAGTTCAGATGCTCGAAACGAATAACTAGAACGGCCTAGGGGAAAAGTACGCATACCGTTGTAATCGGGCGACTTTCTACTTTCAGATGCAACAGAAATTTTGCGGATTGGTCAATCCGTTCGCGAGATATGGCAGTTTGGAAGTATGAAACACTTGAGAAACACAAAAGTTTCGCAGTTCTGATGCTCGAAACGAATAAATAGAGCGGCCTAGGGGAAAAGTACGCATACCGTTGTAATCGGGCGAGTTTCTACTTTCAGATGCATCAGAAATTTTGCGGATTGGTCAATCCGTTCGCCAGATATGGCAGTTTGGAGGTAAGAAACGCTTGAGAAACTCAAAATTTTCGCAGTTCTGATGCTCGAAACGAATAACTAGAACGGACTAGGGGAAAAGTACGCATACCGTTGTAATCGGGCGAGTTTCTACTTTCAGATGCAACAGAAATTTTGCGGATTGGTCAATCCGTTCGCCAGATATGGCAGTTTGGAGGTAAGAAACGCTTGAGAAACACAAAATTTTCGCAGTTCTGATGCTCGACAAGCATAACTAGAACGGTCTAGGGGAAAAGTACGCATACCGTTGTAATCGGGCGAGTTTCTACTTTCAGATGCAACAGAAATTTTGCGGATTGGTCAATCCGTTCGCGAGATATGGCAGTTTGTAGGTAAGAAGCGCTTGAGAAACTCAACATTTTCGCAGTTCTGATGCTCGACACGAATAACTAGAGCGGCCTAGGGGAAAAGTACGCATTCCGTTGTAATCGGGCGAGTTTCTACTTTCAGATGCAACAGAAATTTTGCGGATTGGTCAATCCGTTCGCGAGATATGGCAGTTTGGAAGAAAGAATAGCTTGAGAAACTCAAAATTTTCGCAGGTCTGATGCTCGAAACGAATAACTAGAACGGACTAAGGGAAAAGTACGCATACCGTTGTAATCGGGCGACTTTCTACTTTCAGATGCAACAGAAATTTTGCGGATTGGTCAATCCGTTCGCGAGATATGGCAGTTTGGAGGTAAGAAACGCTTGAGAAACTCAAAATTTTCGAAGTTCTGATGCTCGACAAGCATAACTAGAACGGTCTAGGGGAAAAGTACGCATACCGTTGTAATCGGGCGACTTTCTACTTTCAGATGCAACAGAAATTTTGCGCATTGGTCAATCCGTTCGCGAGATATGGCAGTTTGGAGGTAAGAAAAGCTTGAGAAACTCAAAATTTTCGCAGTTCAGATGCTCGAAACGAATAACTAGAACGGCCTAGGGGAAAAGTACGCATACCGTTGTAATCGGGCGACTTTCTACTTTCAGATGCAACAGAAATTTTGCGGATTGGTCAATCCGTTCGCGAGATATGGCAGTTTGGAAGTATGAAACACTTGAGAAACACAAAAGTTTCGCAGTTCTGATGCTCGAAACGAATAAATAGAGCGGCCTAGGGGAAAAGTACGCATACCGTTGTAATCGGGCGAGTTTCTACTTTCAGATGCATCAGAAATTTTGCGGATTGGTCAATCCGTTCGCCAGATATGGCAGTTTGGAGGTAAGAAACGCTTGAGAAACTCAAAATTTTCGCAGTTCTGATGCTCGAAACGAATAAATAGAGCGGCCTAGGGGAAAAGTACGCATACCGTTGTAATCGGGCGAGTTTCTACTTTCAGATGCATCAGAAATTTTGCGGATTGGTCAATCCGTTCGCCAGATATGGCAGTTTGGAGGTAAGAAACGCTTGAGAAACTCAAAATTTTCGCAGTTCTGATGCTCGAAACGAATAACTAGAACGGACTAGGGGAAAAGTACGCATACCGTTGTAATCGGGCGAGTTTCTACTTTCAGATGCAACAGAAATTTTGCGGATTGGTCAATCCGTTCGCGAGATATGGCAGTTTGTAGGTAAGAAACGCTTGAGAAACTCAACATTTTCGCAGTTCTGATGCTCGAAACGAATAACTAGAACGGCCTAGGGGAAAAGTACGCATTCCGTTGTCATCGGGCGAGTTTCTACTTTCAGATGCAACAGAAATTTTGCGGATTAGTCAATCCGTTCGCGAGATATGGCAGTTTGGAGGTAAGAAACGCTTGAGAAACACAAAATTTTCGCAGTTCTGATGCTCGAAACGAATAAATAGAGCGGCCTAGGGGAAAAGTACGCATACCGTTGTAATCGGTCGAGTTTCTACTTTCAGATGCATCAGAAATTTTGCGGATTGGTCAATCCGTTCGCCAGATATGGCAGTTTGGAGGTAAGAAACGCTTGAGAAACTCAAAATTTTCGCAGTTCTGATGCTCGAAACGAATAACTAGAACGGACTAGGGGAAAAGTACGCATACCGTTGTAATGGGGCGAGTTTCTACTTTCAGATGCAACAGAAATTTTGCGGATTGGTCAATCCGTTCGCGAGATATGGCAGTTTGTAGGTAAGAAACGCTTGAGAAACTCAAAATTTTCGCAGTTCTGATGCTCGAAACGAATAACTAGAACGGCCTAGGGGAAAAGTACGCATTCCGTTGTCATCGGGCGAGTTTCTACTTTCAGATGCAACAGAAATTTTGCGGATTAGTCAATCCGTTCGCGAGATATGGCAGTTTGGAGGTAAGAAACGCTTGAGAAACTCAAAATTTTCGAAGTTCTGATGCTCGACAAGCATAACTAGAACGGTCTAGGGGAAAAGTACGCATACCGTTGTAATCGGGCGACTTTCTACTTTCAGATGCAACAGAAATTTTGCGCATTGGTCAATCCGTTCGCGAGATATGGCAGTTTGGAGGTAAGAAAAGCTTGAGAAACTCAAAATTTTCGCAGTTCAGATGCTCGAAACGAATAACTAGAACGGCCTAGGGGAAAAGTACGCATACCGTTGTAATCGGGCGACTTTCTACTTTCAGATGCAACAGAAATTTTGCGGATTGGTCAATCCGTTCGCGAGATATGGCAGTTTGGAAGTATGAAACACTTGAGAAACACAAAAGTTTCGCAGTTCTGATGCTCGAAACGAATAAATAGAGCGGCCTAGGGGAAAAGTACGCATACCGTTGTAATCGGGCGAGTTTCTACTTTCAGATGCATCAGAAATTTTGCGGATTGGTCAATCCGTTCGCCAGATATGGCAGTTTGGAGGTAAGAAACGCTTGAGAAACTCAAAATTTTCGCAGTTCTGATGCTCGAAACGAATAACTAGAACGGACTAGGGGAAAAGTACGCATACCGTTGTAATCGGGCGAGTTTCTACTTTCAGATGCAACAGAAATTTTGCGGATTGGTCAATCCGTTCGCCAGATATGGCAGTTTGGAGGTAAGAAACGCTTGAGAAACACAAAATTTTCGCAGTTCTGATGCTCGACAAGCATAACTAGAACGGTCTAGGGGAAAAGTACGCATACCGTTGTAATCGGGCGAGTTTCTACTTTCAGATGCAACAGAAATTTTGCGGATTGGTCAATCCGTTCGCGAGATATGGCAGTTTGTAGGTAAGAAGCGCTTGAGAAACTCAACATTTTCGCAGTTCTGATGCTCGACACGAATAACTAGAGCGGCCTAGGGGAAAAGTACGCATTCCGTTGTAATCGGGCGAGTTTCTACTTTCAGATGCAACAGAAATTTTGCGGATTGGTCAATCCGTTCGCGAGATATGGCAGTTTGGAAGAAAGAATAGCTTGAGAAACTCAAAATTTTCGCAGGTCTGATGCTCGAAACGAATAACTAGAACGGACTAAGGGAAAAGTACGCATACCGTTGTAATCGGGCGACTTTCTACTTTCAGATGCAACAGAAATTTTGCGGATTGGTCAATCCGTTCGCGAGATATGGCAGTTTGGAGGTAAGAAACGCTTGAGAAACTCAAAATTTTCGAAGTTCTGATGCTCGACAAGCATAACTAGAACGGTCTAGGGGAAAAGTACGCATACCGTTGTAATCGGGCGACTTTCTACTTTCAGATGCAACAGAAATTTTGCGCATTGGTCAATCCGTTCGCGAGATATGGCAGTTTGGAGGTAAGAAAAGCTTGAGAAACTCAAAATTTTCGCAGTTCAGATGCTCGAAACGAATAACTAGAACGGCCTAGGGGAAAAGTACGCATACCGTTGTAATCGGGCGACTTTCTACTTTCAGATGCAACAGAAATTTTGCGGATTGGTCAATCCGTTCGCGAGATATGGCAGTTTGGAAGTATGAAACACTTGAGAAACACAAAAGTTTCGCAGTTCTGATGCTCGAAACGAATAAATAGAGCGGCCTAGGGGAAAAGTACGCATACCGTTGTAATCGGGCGAGTTTCTACTTTCAGATGCATCAGAAATTTTGCGGATTGGTCAATCCGTTCGCCAGATATGGCAGTTTGGAGGTAAGAAACGCTTGAGAAACTCAAAATTTTCGCAGTTCTGATGCTCGAAACGAATAAATAGAGCGGCCTAGGGGAAAAGTACGCATACCGTTGTAATCGGGCGAGTTTCTACTTTCAGATGCATCAGAAATTTTGCGGATTGGTCAATCCGTTCGCCAGATATGGCAGTTTGGAGGTAAGAAACGCTTGAGAAACTCAAAATTTTCGCAGTTCTGATGCTCGAAACGAATAACTAGAACGGACTAGGGGAAAAGTACGCATACCGTTGTAATCGGGCGAGTTTCTACTTTCAGATGCAACAGAAATTTTGCGGATTGGTCAATCCGTTCGCGAGATATGGCAGTTTGTAGGTAAGAAACGCTTGAGAAACTCAACATTTTCGCAGTTCTGATGCTCGAAACGAATAACTAGAACGGCCTAGGGGAAAAGTACGCATTCCGTTGTCATCGGGCGAGTTTCTACTTTCAGATGCAACAGAAATTTTGCGGATTAGTCAATCCGTTCGCGAGATATGGCAGTTTGGAGGTAAGAAACGCTTGAGAAACACAAAATTTTCGCAGTTCTGATGCTCGAAACGAATAAATAGAGCGGCCTAGGGGAAAAGTACGCATACCGTTGTAATCGGTCGAGTTTCTACTTTCAGATGCATCAGAAATTTTGCGGATTGGTCAATCCGTTCGCCAGATATGGCAGTTTGGAGGTAAGAAACGCTTGAGAAACTCAAAATTTTCGCAGTTCTGATGCTCGAAACGAATAACTAGAACGGACTAGGGGAAAAGTACGCATACCGTTGTAATGGGGCGAGTTTCTACTTTCAGATGCAACAGAAATTTTGCGGATTGGTCAATCCGTTCGCGAGATATGGCAGTTTGTAGGTAAGAAACGCTTGAGAAACTCAAAATTTTCGCAGTTCTGATGCTCGAAACGAATAACTAGAACGGCCTAGGGGAAAAGTACGCATTCCGTTGTCATCGGGCGAGTTTCTACTTTCAGATGCAACAGAAATTTTGCGGATTAGTCAATCCGTTCGCGAGATATGGCAGTTTGGAGGTAAGAAACGCTTGAGAAACTCAAAATTTTCGAAGTTCTGATGCTCGACAAGCATAACTAGAACGGTCTAGGGGAAAAGTACGCATACCGTTGTAATCGGGCGACTTTCTACTTTCAGATGCAACAGAAATTTTGCGCATTGGTCAATCCGTTCGCGAGATATGGCAGTTTGGAGGTAAGAAAAGCTTGAGAAACTCAAAATTTTCGCAGTTCAGATGCTCGAAACGAATAACTAGAACGGCCTAGGGGAAAAGTACGCATACCGTTGTAATCGGGCGACTTTCTACTTTCAGATGCAACAGAAATTTTGCGGATTGGTCAATCCGTTCGCGAGATATGGCAGTTTGGAAGTATGAAACACTTGAGAAACACAAAAGTTTCGCAGTTCTGATGCTCGAAACGAATAAATAGAGCGGCCTAGGGGAAAAGTACGCATACCGTTGTAATCGGGCGAGTTTCTACTTTCAGATGCATCAGAAATTTTGCGGATTGGTCAATCCGTTCGCCAGATATGGCAGTTTGGAGGTAAGAAACGCTTGAGAAACTCAAAATTTTCGCAGTTCTGATGCTCGAAACGAATAACTAGAACGGACTAGGGGAAAAGTACGCATACCGTTGTAATCGGGCGAGTTTCTACTTTCAGATGCAACAGAAATTTTGCGGATTGGTCAATCCGTTCGCCAGATATGGCAGTTTGGAGGTAAGAAACGCTTGAGAAACACAAAATTTTCGCAGTTCTGATGCTCGACAAGCATAACTAGAACGGTCTAGGGGAAAAGTACGCATACCGTTGTAATCGGGCGAGTTTCTACTTTCAGATGCAACAGAAATTTTGCGGATTGGTCAATCCGTTCGCGAGATATGGCAGTTTGTAGGTAAGAAGCGCTTGAGAAACTCAACATTTTCGCAGTTCTGATGCTCGACACGAATAACTAGAGCGGCCTAGGGGAAAAGTACGCATTCCGTTGTAATCGGGCGAGTTTCTACTTTCAGATGCAACAGAAATTTTGCGGATTGGTCAATCCGTTCGCGAGATATGGCAGTTTGGAAGAAAGAATAGCTTGAGAAACTCAAAATTTTCGCAGGTCTGATGCTCGAAACGAATAACTAGAACGGACTAAGGGAAAAGTACGCATACCGTTGTAATCGGGCGACTTTCTACTTTCAGATGCAACAGAAATTTTGCGGATTGGTCAATCCGTTCGCGAGATATGGCAGTTTGGAGGTAAGAAACGCTTGAGAAACTCAAAATTTTCGAAGTTCTGATGCTCGACAAGCATAACTAGAACGGTCTAGGGGAAAAGTACGCATACCGTTGTAATCGGGCGACTTTCTACTTTCAGATGCAACAGAAATTTTGCGCATTGGTCAATCCGTTCGCGAGATATGGCAGTTTGGAGGTAAGAAAAGCTTGAGAAACTCAAAATTTTCGCAGTTCAGATGCTCGAAACGAATAACTAGAACGGCCTAGGGGAAAAGTACGCATACCGTTGTAATCGGGCGACTTTCTACTTTCAGATGCAACAGAAATTTTGCGGATTGGTCAATCCGTTCGCGAGATATGGCAGTTTGGAAGTATGAAACACTTGAGAAACACAAAAGTTTCGCAGTTCTGATGCTCGAAACGAATAAATAGAGCGGCCTAGGGGAAAAGTACGCATACCGTTGTAATCGGGCGAGTTTCTACTTTCAGATGCATCAGAAATTTTGCGGATTGGTCAATCCGTTCGCCAGATATGGCAGTTTGGAGGTAAGAAACGCTTGAGAAACTCAAAATTTTCGCAGTTCTGATGCTCGAAACGAATAAATAGAGCGGCCTAGGGGAAAAGTACGCATACCGTTGTAATCGGGCGAGTTTCTACTTTCAGATGCATCAGAAATTTTGCGGATTGGTCAATCCGTTCGCCAGATATGGCAGTTTGGAGGTAAGAAACGCTTGAGAAACTCAAAATTTTCGCAGTTCTGATGCTCGAAACGAATAACTAGAACGGACTAGGGGAAAAGTACGCATACCGTTGTAATCGGGCGAGTTTCTACTTTCAGATGCAACAGAAATTTTGCGGATTGGTCAATCCGTTCGCGAGATATGGCAGTTTGTAGGTAAGAAACGCTTGAGAAACTCAACATTTTCGCAGTTCTGATGCTCGAAACGAATAACTAGAACGGCCTAGGGGAAAAGTACGCATTCCGTTGTCATCGGGCGAGTTTCTACTTTCAGATGCAACAGAAATTTTGCGGATTAGTCAATCCGTTCGCGAGATATGGCAGTTTGGAGGTAAGAAACGCTTGAGAAACACAAAATTTTCGCAGTTCTGATGCTCGAAACGAATAAATAGAGCGGCCTAGGGGAAAAGTACGCATACCGTTGTAATCGGTCGAGTTTCTACTTTCAGATGCATCAGAAATTTTGCGGATTGGTCAATCCGTTCGCCAGATATGGCAGTTTGGAGGTAAGAAACGCTTGAGAAACTCAAAATTTTCGCAGTTCTGATGCTCGAAACGAATAACTAGAACGGACTAGGGGAAAAGTACGCATACCGTTGTAATGGGGCGAGTTTCTACTTTCAGATGCAACAGAAATTTTGCGGATTGGTCAATCCGTTCGCGAGATATGGCAGTTTGTAGGTAAGAAACGCTTGAGAAACTCAAAATTTTCGCAGTTCTGATGCTCGAAACGAATAACTAGAACGGCCTAGGGGAAAAGTACGCATTCCGTTGTCATCGGGCGAGTTTCTACTTTCAGATGCAACAGAAATTTTGCGGATTAGTCAATCCGTTCGCGAGATATGGCAGTTTGGAGGTAAGAAACGCTTGAGAAACTCAAAATTTTCGAAGTTCTGATGCTCGACAAGCATAACTAGAACGGTCTAGGGGAAAAGTACGCATACCGTTGTAATCGGGCGACTTTCTACTTTCAGATGCAACAGAAATTTTGCGCATTGGTCAATCCGTTCGCGAGATATGGCAGTTTGGAGGTAAGAAAAGCTTGAGAAACTCAAAATTTTCGCAGTTCAGATGCTCGAAACGAATAACTAGAACGGCCTAGGGGAAAAGTACGCATACCGTTGTAATCGGGCGACTTTCTACTTTCAGATGCAACAGAAATTTTGCGGATTGGTCAATCCGTTCGCGAGATATGGCAGTTTGGAAGTATGAAACACTTGAGAAACACAAAAGTTTCGCAGTTCTGATGCTCGAAACGAATAAATAGAGCGGCCTAGGGGAAAAGTACGCATACCGTTGTAATCGGGCGAGTTTCTACTTTCAGATGCATCAGAAATTTTGCGGATTGGTCAATCCGTTCGCCAGATATGGCAGTTTGGAGGTAAGAAACGCTTGAGAAACTCAAAATTTTCGCAGTTCTGATGCTCGAAACGAATAACTAGAACGGACTAGGGGAAAAGTACGCATACCGTTGTAATCGGGCGAGTTTCTACTTTCAGATGCAACAGAAATTTTGCGGATTGGTCAATCCGTTCGCCAGATATGGCAGTTTGGAGGTAAGAAACGCTTGAGAAACACAAAATTTTCGCAGTTCTGATGCTCGACAAGCATAACTAGAACGGTCTAGGGGAAAAGTACGCATACCGTTGTAATCGGGCGAGTTTCTACTTTCAGATGCAACAGAAATTTTGCGGATTGGTCAATCCGTTCGCGAGATATGGCAGTTTGTAGGTAAGAAGCGCTTGAGAAACTCAACATTTTCGCAGTTCTGATGCTCGACACGAATAACTAGAGCGGCCTAGGGGAAAAGTACGCATTCCGTTGTAATCGGGCGAGTTTCTACTTTCAGATGCAACAGAAATTTTGCGGATTGGTCAATCCGTTCGCGAGATATGGCAGTTTGGAAGAAAGAATAGCTTGAGAAACTCAAAATTTTCGCAGGTCTGATGCTCGAAACGAATAACTAGAACGGACTAAGGGAAAAGTACGCATACCGTTGTAATCGGGCGAGTTTCTACTTTCAGATGCAACAGAAATTTTGCGGATTGGTCAATCCGTTCGCGAGATATGGCAGTTTGGAGGTAAGAAACGCTTGAGAAACTCAAAATTTTCGCAGTTCTGATGCTCGACAAGCATAACTAGAACGGTTTAGGGGAAAAGTACGCATACCGTTGTAATCGGGCGAGTTTCTACTTTCAGATGCAACAGAAATTTTGCGGATTGGTCAATCCGTTCGCGAGATATGGCAGTTTGTAGGTAAGAAACGCTTGAGAAACTCAACATTTTCGCAGTTCTGATGCTCGAAACGAATAACTAGAAAGGCCTAGGGGAAAAGTACGCATTCCGTTGTCATCGGGCGAGTTTCTACTTTCAGATGCAACAGAAATTTTGCGGATTAGTCAATCCGTTCGCGAGATATGGCAGTTTGGAGGTAAGAAACGCTTGAGAAACTCAAAATTTTCGAAGTTCTGATGCTCGACAAGCGTAACTAGAACGGTCTAGGGGAAAAGTACGCATACAGTTGTAATCGGGCGACTTTCTACTTTCAGATGCAACAGAAATTTTGCGGATTGGTCAATCCGTTCGCGAGATATGGCAGTTTGGAGGTAAGAAACGCTTGAGAAACTCAAAATTTTCGCAGTTCAGATGCTCGAAACGAATAACTAGAACGGCCTAGGGGAAAAGTACGCATACCGTTGTAATCGGGCGACTTTCTACGTTCAGATGCAACAGAAATTTTGCGGATTGGTC
Source organism: Ptiloglossa arizonensis (assembly GCF_051014685.1). Classification (NCBI taxonomy): domain Eukaryota; kingdom Metazoa; phylum Arthropoda; class Insecta; order Hymenoptera; family Colletidae; genus Ptiloglossa; species Ptiloglossa arizonensis. The sequence goes on from NW_027479534.1 coordinate 53,100, forward strand.
AATCCGTTCGCGAGATATGGCAGTTTGGAAGTATGAAACACTTGAGAAACACAAAATTTTCGCAGTTCTGATGCTCGAAACGAATAAATAGAGCGGCCTAGGGGAAAAGTACGCATTCCGTTGTCATCGGGCGAGTTTCTACTTTCAGATGCAACAGAAATTTTGCGGATTAGTCAATCCGTTCGCGAGATATGGCAGTTTGGAGGTAAGAAACGCTTGAGAAACTCAAAATTTTCGAAGTTCTGATGCTCGACAAGCATAACTAGAACGGTCTAGGGGAAAAGTACGCATACCGTTGTAATCGGGCGACTTTCTACTTTCAGATGCAACAGAAATTTTGCGGATTGGTCAATCCGTTCGCGAGATATGGCAGTTTGGAGGTAAGAAACGCTTGAGAAACTCAAAATTTTCGCAGTTCAGATGCTCGAAACGAATAACTAGAACGGCCTAGGGGAAAAGTACGCATACCGTTGTAATCGGGCGACTTTCTACTTTCAGATGCAACAGAAATTTTGCGGATTGGTCAATCCGTTCGCGAGATATGGCAGTTTGGAAGTATGAAACACTTGAGAAACACAAAATTTTCGCAGTTCTGATGCTCGAAACGAATAAATAGAGCGGCCTAGGGGAAAAGTACGCATACCGTTGTAATCGGGCGAGTTTCTACTTTCAGATGCATCAGAAATTTTGCGGATTGGTCAATCCGTTCGCCAGATATGGCAGTTTGGAGGTAAGAAACGCTTGAGAAACTCAAAATTTTCGCAGTTCTGATGCTCGAAACGAATAACTAGAACGGACTAGGGGAAAAGTACGCATGCCGTTGTAATCGGGCGAGTTTCTACTTTCAGATGCAACAGAAATTTTGCGGATTGGTCAATCCGTTCGCCAGATACGGCAGTTTGGAGGTAAGAAACGCTTGAGAAACACAAAATTTTCGCAGTTCTGATGCTCGACAAGCATAACTAGAACGGTCTAGGGGAAAAGTACGCATACCGTTGTAATCGGGCGAGTTTCTACTTTCAGATGCAACAGAAATTTTGCGGATTGGTCAATCCGTTCGCGAGATATGGCAGTTTGTAGGTAAGAAGCGCTTGAGAAACTCAACATTTTCGCAGTTCTGATGCTCGACACGAATAACTAGAGCGGCCTAGGGTAAAAGTACGCATTCCGTTGTAATCGGGCGAGTTTCTACTTTCAGATGCAACAGAAATTTTGCGGATTGGTCAATCCGTTCGCGAGATATGGCAGTTTGGAGGAAAGAATCGCTTGAGAAACTCAAAATTTTCGCAGGTCTGATGCTCGAAACGAATAACTAGAACGGACTAAGGGAAAAGTACGCATACCGTTGTAATCGGGCGAGTTTCTACTTTCAGATGCAACAGAAATTTTGCGGATTGGTCAATCCGTTCGCGAGATATGGCAGTTTGGAGGTAAGAAACGCTTGAGAAACTCAAAATTTTCGCAGTTCTGATGCTCGACAAGCATAACTAGAACGGTTTAGGGGAAAAGTACGCATACCGTTGTAATCGGGCGAGTTTCTACTTTCAGATGCAACAGAAATTTTGCGGATTGGTCAATCCGTTCGCGAGATATGGCAGTTTGTAGGTAAGAAACGCTTGAGAAACTCAACATTTTCGCAGTTCTGATGCTCGAAACGAATAACTAGAAAGGCCTAGGGGAAAAGTACGCATTCCGTTGTCATCGGGCGAGTTTCTACTTTCAGATGCAACAGAAATTTTGCGGATTAGTCAATCCGTTCGCGAGATATGGCAGTTTGGAGGTAAGAAACGCTTGAGAAACTCAAAATTTTCGAAGTTCTGATGCTCGACAAGCGTAACTAGAACGGTCTAGGGGAAAAGTACGCATACAGTTGTAATCGGGCGACTTTCTACTTTCAGATGCAACAGAAATTTTGCGGATTGGTCAATCCGTTCGCGAGATATGGCAGTTTGGAGGTAAGAAACGCTTGAGAAACTCAAAATTTTCGCAGTTCAGATGCTCGAAACGAATAACTAGAACGGCCTAGGGGAAAAGTACGCATACCGTTGTAATCGGGCGACTTTCTACGTTCAGATGCAACAGAAATTTTGCGGATTGGTCAATCCGTTCGCGAGATATGGCAGTTTGGAAGTATGAAACACTTGAGAAACACAAAATTTTCGCAGTTCTGATGCTCGAAACGAATAAATAGAGCGGCCTAGGGGAAAAGTACGCATTCCGTTGTCATCGGGCGAGTTTCTACTTTCAGATGCAACAGAAATTTTGCGGATTAGTCAATCCGTTCGCGAGATATGGCAGTTTGGAGGTAAGAAACGCTTGAGAAACTCAAAATTTTCGAAGTTCTGATGCTCGACAAGCATAACTAGAACGGTCTAGGGGAAAAGTACGCATACCGTTGTAATCGGGCGACTTTCTACTTTCAGATGCAACAGAAATTTTGCGGATTGGTCAATCCGTTCGCGAGATATGGCAGTTTGGAGGTAAGAAACGCTTGAGAAACTCAAAATTTTCGCAGTTCAGATGCTCGAAACGAATAACTAGAACGGCCTAGGGGAAAAGTACGCATACCGTTGTAATCGGGCGACTTTCTACTTTCAGATGCAACAGAAATTTTGCGGATTGGTCAATCCGTTCGCGAGATATGGCAGTTTGGAAGTATGAAACACTTGAGAAACACAAAATTTTCGCAGTTCTGATGCTCGAAACGAATAAATAGAGCGGCCTAGGGGAAAAGTACGCATACCGTTGTAATCGGGCGAGTTTCTACTTTCAGATGCATCAGAAATTTTGCGGATTGGTCAATCCGTTCGCCAGATATGGCAGTTTGGAGGTAAGAAACGCTTGAGAAACTCAAAATTTTCGCAGTTCTGATGCTCGAAACGAATAACTAGAACGGACTAGGGGAAAAGTACGCATGCCGTTGTAATCGGGCGAGTTTCTACTTTCAGATGCAACAGAAATTTTGCGGATTGGTCAATCCGTTCGCCAGATACGGCAGTTTGGAGGTAAGAAACGCTTGAGAAACACAAAATTTTCGCAGTTCTGATGCTCGACAAGCATAACTAGAACGGTCTAGGGGAAAAGTACGCATACCGTTGTAATCGGGCGAGTTTCTACTTTCAGATGCAACAGAAATTTTGCGGATTGGTCAATCCGTTCGCGAGATATGGCAGTTTGTAGGTAAGAAGCGCTTGAGAAACTCAACATTTTCGCAGTTCTGATGCTCGACACGAATAACTAGAGCGGCCTAGGGTAAAAGTACGCATTCCGTTGTAATCGGGCGAGTTTCTACTTTCAGATGCAACAGAAATTTTGCGGATTGGTCAATCCGTTCGCGAGATATGGCAGTTTGGAGGAAAGAATCGCTTGAGAAACTCAAAATTTTCGCAGGTCTGATGCTCGAAACGAATAACTAGAACGGACTAAGGGAAAAGTACGCATACCGTTGTAATCGGGCGAGTTTCTACTTTCAGATGCAACAGAAATTTTGCGGATTGGTCAATCCGTTCGCGAGATATGGCAGTTTGGAGGTAAGAAACGCTTGAGAAACTCAAAATTTTCGCAGTTCTGATGCTCGACAAGCATAACTAGAACGGTTTAGGGGAAAAGTACGCATACCGTTGTAATCGGGCGAGTTTCTACTTTCAGATGCAACAGAAATTTTGCGGATTGGTCAATCCGTTCGCGAGATATGGCAGTTTGTAGGTAAGAAACGCTTGAGAAACTCAACATTTTCGCAGTTCTGATGCTCGAAACGAATAACTAGAACGGCCTAGGGGAAAAGTACGCATTCCGTTGTCATCGGGCGAGTTTCTACTTTCAGATGCAACAGAAATTTTGCGGATTAGTCAATCCGTTCGCGAGATATGGCAGTTTGGAGGTAAGAAACGCTTGAGAAACTCAAAATTTTCGAAGTTCTGATGCTCGACAAGCATAACTAGAACTGTCTAGGGGAAAAGTACGCATACCGTTGTAATCGGGCGACTTTCTACTTTCAGATGCAACAGAAATTTTGCGGATTGGTCAATCCGTTCGCGAGATATGGCAGTTTGGAGGTAAGAAACGCTTGAGAAACTCAAAATTTTCGCAGTTCAGATGCTCGAAACGAATAACTAGAACGGCCTAGGGGAAAAGTACGCATACCGTTGTAATCGGGCGACTTTCTACTTTCAGATGCAACAGAAATTTTGCGGATTGGTCAATCCGTTCGCGAGATATGGCAGTTTGGAAGTATGAAACACTTGAGAAACACAAAATTTTCGCAGTTCTGATGCTCGAAACGAATAAATAGAGCGGCCTAGGGGAAAAGTACGCATACCGTTGTAATCGGGCGAGTTTCTACTTTCAGATGCATCAGAAATTTTGCGGATTGGTCAATCCGTTCGCCAGATATGGCAGTTTGGAGGTAAGAAACGCTTGAGAAACTCAAAATTTTCGCAGTTCTGATGCTCGAAACGAATAACTAGAACGGACTAGGGGAAAAGTACGCATGCCGTTGTAATCGGGCGAGTTTCTACTTTCAGATGCAACAGAAATTTTGCGGATTGGTCAATCCGTTCGCCAGATACGGCAGTTTGGAGGTAAGAAACGCTTGAGAAACACAAAATTTTCGCAGTTCTGATGCTCGACAAGCATAACTAGAACGGTCTAGGGGAAAAGTACGCATACCGTTGTAATCGGGCGAGTTTCTACTTTCAGATGCAACAGAAATTTTGCGGATTGGTCAATCCGTTCGCGAGATATGGCAGTTTGTAGGTAAGAAGCGCTTGAGAAACTCAACATTTTCGCAGTTCTGATGCTCGACACGAATAACTAGAGCGGCCTAGGGTAAAAGTACGCATTCCGTTGTAATCGGGCGAGTTTCTACTTTCAGATGCAACAGAAATTTTGCGGATTGGTCAATCCGTTCGCGAGATATGGCAGTTTGGAGGAAAGAATCGCTTGAGAAACTCAAAATTTTCGCAGGTCTGATGCTCGAAACGAATAACTAGAACGGACTAAGGGAAAAGTACGCATACCGTTGTAATCGGGCGACTTTCTACTTTCAGATGCAACAGAAATTTTGCGGATTGGTCAATCCGTTCGCGAGATATGGCAGTTTGGAGGTAAGAAACGCTTGAGAAACTCAAAATTTTCGCAGTTCAGATGCTCGAAACGAATAACTAGAACGGCCTAGGGGAAAAGTACGCATACCGTTGTAATCGGGCGACTTTCTACTTTCAGATGCAACAGAAATTTTGCGGATTGGTCAATCCGTTCGCGAGATATGGCAGTTTGGAAGTATGAAACACTTGAGAAACACAAAATTTTCGCAGTTCTGATGCTCGAAACGAATAAATAGAGCGGCCTAGGGGAAAAGTACGCATACCGTTGTAATCGGGCGAGTTTCTACTTTCAGATGCATCAGAAATTTTGCGGATTGGTCAATCCGTTCGCCAGATATGGCAGTTTGGAGGTAAGAAACGCTTGAGAAACTCAAAATTTTCGCAGTTCTGATGCTCGAAACGAATAACTAGAACGGACTAGGGGAAAAGTACGCATGCCGTTGTAATCGGGCGAGTTTCTACTTTCAGATGCAACAGAAATTTTGCGGATTGGTCAATCCGTTCGCCAGATACGGCAGTTTGGAGGTAAGAAACGCTTGAGAAACACAAAATTTTCGCAGTTCTGATGCTCGACAAGCATAACTAGAACGGTCTAGGGGAAAAGTACGCATACCGTTGTAATCGGGCGAGTTTCTACTTTCAGATGCAACAGAAATTTTGCGGATTGGTCAATCCGTTCGCGAGATATGGCAGTTTGTAGGTAAGAAGCGCTTGAGAAACTCAACATTTTCGCAGTTCTGATGCTCGACACGAATAACTAGAGCGGCCTAGGGTAAAAGTACGCATTCCGTTGTAATCGGGCGAGTTTCTACTTTCAGATGCAACAGAAATTTTGCGGATTGGTCAATCCGTTCGCGAGATATGGCAGTTTGGAGGAAAGAATCGCTTGAGAAACTCAAAATTTTCGCAGGTCTGATGCTCGAAACGAATAACTAGAACGGACTAAGGGAAAAGTACGCATACCGTTGTAATCGGGCGAGTTTCTACTTTCAGATGCAACAGAAATTTTGCGGATTGGTCAATCCGTTCGCGAGATATGGCAGTTTGGAGGTAAGAAACGCTTGAGAAACTCAAAATTTTCGCAGTTCTGATGCTCGACAAGCATAACTAGAACGGTTTAGGGGAAAAGTACGCATACCGTTGTAATCGGGCGAGTTTCTACTTTCAGATGCAACAGAAATTTTGCGGATTGGTCAATCCGTTCGCGAGATATGGCAGTTTGTAGGTAAGAAACGCTTGAGAAACTCAACATTTTCGCAGTTCTGATGCTCGAAACGAATAACTAGAACGGCCTAGGGGAAAAGTACGCATTCCGTTGTCATCGGGCGAGTTTCTACTTTCAGATGCAACAGAAATTTTGCGGATTAGTCAATCCGTTCGCGAGATATGGCAGTTTGGAGGTAAGAAACGCTTGAGAAACTCAAAATTTTCGAAGTTCTGATGCTCGACAAGCATAACTAGAACTGTCTAGGGGAAAAGTACGCATACCGTTGTAATCGGGCGACTTTCTACTTTCAGATGCAACAGAAATTTTGCGGATTGGTCAATCCGTTCGCGAGATATGGCAGTTTGGAGGTAAGAAACGCTTGAGAAACTCAAAATTTTCGCAGTTCAGATGCTCGAAACGAATAACTAGAACGGCCTAGGGGAAAAGTACGCATACCGTTGTAATCGGGCGACTTTCTACTTTCAGATGCAACAGAAATTTTGCGGATTGGTCAATCCGTTCGCGAGATATGGCAGTTTGGAAGTATGAAACACTTGAGAAACACAAAATTTTCGCAGTTCTGATGCTCGAAACGAATAAATAGAGCGGCCTAGGGGAAAAGTACGCATACCGTTGTAATCGGGCGAGTTTCTACTTTCAGATGCATCAGAAATTTTGCGGATTGGTCAATCCGTTCGCCAGATATGGCAGTTTGGAGGTAAGAAACGCTTGAGAAACTCAAAATTTTCGCAGTTCTGATGCTCGAAACGAATAACTAGAACGGACTAGGGGAAAAGTACGCATGCCGTTGTAATCGGGCGAGTTTCTACTTTCAGATGCAACAGAAATTTTGCGGATTGGTCAATCCGTTCGCCAGATACGGCAGTTTGGAGGTAAGAAACGCTTGAGAAACACAAAATTTTCGCAGTTCTGATGCTCGACAAGCATAACTAGAACGGTCTAGGGGAAAAGTACGCATACCGTTGTAATCGGGCGAGTTTCTACTTTCAGATGCAACAGAAATTTTGCGGATTGGTCAATCCGTTCGCGAGATATGGCAGTTTGTAGGTAAGAAGCGCTTGAGAAACTCAACATTTTCGCAGTTCTGATGCTCGACACGAATAACTAGAGCGGCCTAGGGTAAAAGTACGCATTCCGTTGTAATCGGGCGAGTTTCTACTTTCAGATGCAACAGAAATTTTGCGGATTGGTCAATCCGTTCGCGAGATATGGCAGTTTGGAGGAAAGAATCGCTTGAGAAACTCAAAATTTTCGCAGGTCTGATGCTCGAAACGAATAACTAGAACGGACTAAGGGAAAAGTACGCATACCGTTGTAATCGGGCGAGTTTCTACTTTCAGATGCAACAGAAATTTTGCGGATTGGTCAATCCGTTCGCGAGATATGGCAGTTTGGAGGTAAGAAACGCTTGAGAAACTCAAAATTTTCGCAGTTCTGATGCTCGACAAGCATAACTAGAACGGTTTAGGGGAAAAGTACGCATACCGTTGTAATCGGGCGAGTTTCTACTTTCAGATGCAACAGAAATTTTGCGGATTGGTCAATCCGTTCGCGAGATATGGCAGTTTGTAGGTAAGAAACGCTTGAGAAACTCAACATTTTCGCAGTTCTGATGCTCGAAACGAATAACTAGAACGGCCTAGGGGAAAAGTACGCATTCCGTTGTCATCGGGCGAGTTTCTACTTTCAGATGCAACAGAAATTTTGCGGATTAGTCAATCCGTTCGCGAGATATGGCAGTTTGGAGGTAAGAAACGCTTGAGAAACTCAAAATTTTCGAAGTTCTGATGCTCGACAAGCATAACTAGAACTGTCTAGGGGAAAAGTACGCATACAGTTGTAATCGGGCGACTTTCTACTTTCAGATGCAACAGAAATTTTGCGGATTGGTCAATCCGTTCGCGAGATATGGCAGTTTGGAGGTAAGAAACGCTTGAGAAACTCAAAATTTTCGCAGTTCAGATGCTCGAAACGAATAACTAGAACGGCCTAGGGGAAAAGTACGCATACCGTTGTAATCGGGCGAATTTCTACTTTCAGATGCAACAGAAATTTTGCGGATTGGTCAATCCGTTCGCGAGATATGGCAGTTTGGAAGTATGAAACACTTGAGAAACACAAAATTTTCGCAGTTCTGATGCTCGAAACGAATAAATAGAGCGGCCTAGGGGAAAAGTACGCATTCCGTTGTAATCGGGCGAGGTTCTACTTTCAGATGCAACAGAAATTTTGCGGATTGGTCAATCCGTTCGCGAGATATGGCAGTTTGTAGGTAAGAAACGCTTGAGAAACTCAACATTTTCGCAGTTCTGATGCTCGAAACGAATAACTAGAACGGCCTAGGGGAAAAGTACGCATTCCGTTGTCATCGGGCGAGTTTCTACTTTCAGATGCAACAGAAATTTTGCGGATTAGTCAATCCGTTCGCGAGATATGGCAGTTTGGAGGTAAGAAACGCTTGAGAAACTCAAAATTTTCGAAGTTCTGATGCTCGACAAGCATAACTAGAACTGTCTAGGGGAAAAGTACGCATACAGTTGTAATCGGGCGACTTTCTACTTTCAGATGCAACAGAAATTTTGCGGATTGGTCAATCCGTTCGCGAGATATGGCAGTTTGGAGGTAAGAAACGCTTGAGAAACTCAAAATTTTCGCAGTTCAGATGCTCGAAACGAATAACTAGAACGGCCTAGGGGAAAAGTACGCATACCGTTGTAATCGGGCGAATTTCTACTTTCAGATGCAACAGAAATTTTGCGGATTGGTCAATCCGTTCGCGAGATATGGCAGTTTGGAAGTATGAAACACTTGAGAAACACAAAATTTTCGCAGTTCTGATGCTCGAAACGAATAAATAGAGCGGCCTAGGGGAAAAGTACGCATTCCGTTGTAATCGGGCGAGGTTCTACTTTCAGATGCAACAGAAATTTTGCGGATTGGTCAATCCGTTCGCGAGATATGGCAGTTTGGAGGAAAGAATCGCTTGAGAAACTCAAAATTTTCGCAGGTCTGATGCTCGAAACGAATAACTAGAACGGACTAAGGGAAAAGTACGCATACCGTTGTAATCGGGCGAGTTTCTACTTTCAGATGCAACAGAAATTTTGCGGATTAGTCAATCCGTTCGCGAGATATGGCAGTTTGGAGGTAAGAAACGCTTGAGAAACTCAAAATTTTCGCAGTTCTGATGCTCGACAAGCATAACTAGAACGGTTTAGGGGAAAAGTACGCATACCGTTGTAATCGGGCGAGTTTCTACTTTCAGATGCAACAGAAATTTTGCGGATTGGTCAATCCGTTCCCGAGATATGGCTGTTTGGAGGTAAGAAACGCTTGAGAAACTCAAAATTTTCGCAGTTCTGATGCTCGAAACGAATAACTAGAACGGCCTAGGGGAAAAGTACGCATACCGTTGTAATCGGGCGACTTTCTACTTTCAGATGCATCAGAAATTTTGCGGATTGGTCAATCCGTTCGCCAGATATGGCAGTTTGGAGGTAAGAAACGCTTGAGAAACTCAAAATTTTCGCAGTTCTGATGCTCGAAACGAATAACTAGAACGGACTAGGGGAAAAGTACGCATACCGTTGTAATCGGGCGAGTTTCTACTTTCAGATGCAACAGAAATTTTGCGGATTGGTCAATCCGTTCGCGAGATATGGCAGTTTGTAGGTAAGAAACGCTTGAGAAACTCAACATTTTCGCAGTTCTGATGCTCGAAACGAATAACTAGAACGGCCTAGGGGAAAAGTACGCATTCCGTTGTCATCGGGCGAGTTTCTACTTTCAGATGCAACAGAAATTTTGCGGATTAGTCAATCCGTTCGCGAGATATGGCAGTTTGGAGGTAAGAAACGCTTGAGAAACACAAAATTTTCGCAGTTCTGATGCTCGAAACGAATAAATAGAGCGGCCTAGGGGAAAAGTACGCATACCGTTGTAATCGGTCGAGTTTCTACTTTCAGATGCATCAGAAATTTTGCGGATTGGTCAATCCGTTCGCCAGATATGGCAGTTTGGAGGTAAGAAACGCTTGAGAAACTCAAAATTTTCGCAGTTCTGATGCTCGAAACGAATAAATAGAGCGGCCTAGGGGAAAAGTACGCATACCGTTGTAATCGGGCGAGTTTCTACTTTCAGATGCAACAGAAATTTTGCGGATTAGTCAATCCGTTCGCGAGATATGGCAGTTTGGAGGTAAGAAACGCTTGAGAAACTCAAAATTTTCGAAGTTCTGATGCTCGACAAGCATAACTAGAACGGTCTAGGGGAAAAGTACGCATACCGTTGTAATCGGGCGACTTTCTACTTTCAGATGCAACAGAAATTTTGCGCATTGGTCAATCCGTTCGCGAGATATGGCAGTTTGGAGGTAAGAAAAGCTTGAGAAACTCAAAATTTTCGCAGTTCAGATGCTCGAAACGAATAACTAGAACGGCCTAGGGGAAAAGTACGCATACCGTTGTAATCGGGCGACTTTCTACTTTCAGATGCAACAGAAATTTTGCGGATTGGTCAATCCGTTCGCGAGATATGGCAGTTTGGAAGTATGAAACACTTGAGAAACACAAAATTTTCGCAGTTCTGATGCTCGAAACGAATAAATAGAGCGGCCTAGGGGAAAAGTACGCATACCGTTGTAATCGGGCGAGTTTCTACTTTCAGATGCATCAGAAATTTTGCGGATTGGTCAATCCGCTCGCCAGATATGGCAGTTTGGAGGTAAGAAACGCTTGAGAAACTCAAAATTTTCGCAGTTCTGATGCTCGAAACGAATAACTAGAACGGACTAGGGGAAAAGTACGCATACCGTTGTAATCGGGCGAGCTTCTACTTTCAGATGCAACAGAAATTTTGCGGATTGGTCAATCCGTTCGCCAGATATGGCAGTTTGGAGGTAAGAAACGCTTGAGAAACACAAAATTTTCGCAGTTCTGATGCTCGACAAGCATAACTAGAACGGTTTAGGGGAAAAGTACGCATACCGTTGTAATCGGGCGAGTTTCTACTTTCAGATGCAACAGAAATTTTGCGGATTGGTCAATCCGTTCGCGAGATATGGCAGTTTGTAGGTAAGAAGCGCTTGAGAAACTCAACATTTTCGCAGTTCTGATGCTCGACACGAATAACTAGAGCGGCCTAGGGGAAAAGTACGCATTCCGTTGTAATCGGGCGAGTTTCTACTTTCAGATGCAACAGAAATTTTGCGGATTGGTCAATCCGTTCGCGAGATATGGCAGTTTGGAAGAAAGAATAGCTCGAGAAACTCAAAATTTTCGCAGGTCTGATGCTCGAAACGAATAACTAGAACGGACTAAGGGAAAAGTACGCATACCGTTGTAATCGGGCGAGTTTCTACTTTCAGATGCAACAGAAATTTTGCGGATTGGTCAATCCGTTCACGAGATATGGCAGTTTGGAGGTAAGAAACGCTTGAGAAACTCAAAATTTTCGCAGTTCTGATGCTCGACAAGCATAACTAGAACGGTTTAGGGGAAAAGTACGCATACCGTTGTAATCGGGCGAGTTTCTACTTTCAGATGCAACAGAAATTTTGCGGATTGGTCAATCCGTTCGCGAGATATGGCAGTTTGTAGGTAAGAAACGCTTGAGAAACTCAACATTTTCGCAGTTCTGATGCTCGAAACGAATAACTAGAAAGGCCTAGGGGAAAAGTACGCATTCCGTTGTCATCGGGCGAGTTTCTACTTTCAGATGCAACAGAAATTTTGCGGATTAGTCAATCCGTTCGCGAGATATGGCAGTTTGGAGGTAAGAAACGCTTGAGAAACTCAAAATGTTCGAAGTTCTGATGCTCGACAAGCATAACTAGAACGGTCTAGGGGAAAAGTACGCATACAGTTGTAATCGGGCGACTTTCTACTTTCAGATGCAACAGAAATTTTGCGGATTGGTCAATCCGTTCGCCAGATATGGCAGTTTGGAGGTAAGAAACGCTTGAGAAACTCAAAATTTTCGCAGTTCTGATGCTCGAAACGAATAACTAGAACGGACTAGGGGAAAAGTACGCACACCGTTGTAATCGGGCGAGTTTCTACTTTCAGATGCAACAGAAATTTTGCGGATTGGTCAATCCGTTCGCCAGATATGGCAGTTTGGAGGTAAGAAACGCTTGAGAAACACAAAATTTTCGCAGTTCTGATGCTCGACAAGCATAACTAGAACGGTCTAGGGGAAAAGTACGCATACCGTTGTAATCGGGCGAGTTTCTACTTTCAGATGCAACAGAAATTTTGCGGATTGGTCAATCCGTTCGCGAGATATGGCAGTTTGTAGGTAAGAAGCGCTTGAGAAACTCAACATTTTCGCAGTTCTGATGCTCGACACGAATAACTAGAGCGGCCTAGGGGAAAAGTACGCATTCCGTTGTAATCGGGCGAGTTTCTACTTTCAGATGCAACAGAAATTTTGCGGATTGGTCAATCCGTTCGCGAGATATGGCAGTTTGGAAGAAAGAATAGCTTGAGAAACTCAAAATTTTCGCAGGTCTGATGCTCGAAACGAATAACTAGAACGGACTAAGGGAAAAGTACGCATACCGTTGTAATCGGGCGAGTTTCTACTTTCAGATGCAACAGAAATTTTGCGGATTGGTCAATCCGTTCGCGAGATATGGCAGTTTGGAGGTAAGAAACGCTTGAGAAACTCAAAATTTTCGCAGTTCTGATGCTCGACAAGCATAACTAGAACGGTTTAGGGGAAAAGTACGCATACCGTTGTAATCGGGCGAGTTTCTACTTTCAGATGCAACAGAAATTTTGCGGATTGGTCAATCCGTTCGCGAGATATGGCAGTTTGTATGTAAGAAACGCTTGAGAAACTCAACATTTTCGCAGTTCTGATGCTCGAAACGAATAACTAGAAAGGCCCAGGGGAAAAGTACGCATTCCGTTGTCATCGGGCGAGTTTCTACTTTCAGATGCAACAGAAATTTTGCGGATTAGTCAATCCGTTCGCGAGATATGGCAGTTTGGAGGTAAGAAACGCTTGAGAAACTCAAAATTTTCGAAGTTCTGATGCTCGACAAGCATAACTAGAACGGTCTAGGGGAAAAGTACGCATACAGTTGTAATCGGGCGACTTTCTACTTTCAGATGCAACAGAAATTTTGCGGATTGGTCAATCCGTTCGCGAGATATGGCAGTTTGGAGGTAAGAAACGCTTGAGAAACTCAAAATTTTCGCAGTTCAGATGCTCGAAACGGATAACTAGAACGGCCTAGGGGAAAAGTACGCATACCGTTGTAATCGGGCGACTTTCTACTTTCAGATGCAACAGAAATTTTGCGGATTGGTCAATCCGTTCGCGAGATATGGCAGTTTGGAAGTATGAAACACTTGAGAAACACAAAATTTTCGCAGTTCTGATGCTCGAAACGAATAAATAGAGCGGCCTAGGGGAAAAGTACGCATACCGTTGTAATCGGGCGAGTTTCTACTTTCAGATGCAACAGAAATTTTGCGGATTGGTCAATCCGTTCGCGAGATATGGCAGTTTGTATGTAAGAAACGCTTGAGAAACTCAACATTTTCGCAGTTCTGATGCTCGAAACGAATAACTAGAAAGGCCCAGGGGAAAAGTACGCATTCCGTTGTCATCGGGCGAGTTTCTACTTTCAGATGCAACAGAAATTTTGCGGATTAGTCAATCCGTTCGCGAGATATGGCAGTTTGGAGGTAAGAAACGCTTGAGAAACTCAAAATTTTCGAAGTTCTGATGCTCGACAAGCATAACTAGAACGGTCTAGGGGAAAAGTACGCATACAGTTGTAATCGGGCGACTTTCTACTTTCAGATGCAACAGAAATTTTGCGGATTGGTCAATCCGTTCGCGAGATATGGCAGTTTGGAGGTAAGAAACGCTTGAGAAACTCAAAATTTTCGCAGTTCAGATGCTCGAAACGGATAACTAGAACGGCCTAGGGGAAAAGTACGCATACCGTTGTAATCGGGCGACTTTCTACTTTCAGATGCAACAGAAATTTTGCGGATTGGTCAATCCGTTCGCGAGATATGGCAGTTTGGAAGTATGAAACACTTGAGAAACACAAAATTTTCGCAGTTCTGATGCTCGAAACGAATAAATAGAGCGGCCTAGGGGAAAAGTACGCATACCGTTGTAATCGGGCGAGTTTCTACTTTCAGATGCAACAGAAATTTTGCGGATTAGTCAATCCGTTCGCGAGATATGGCAGTTTGGAGGTAAGAAACGCTTGAGAAACTCAAAATTTTCGAAGTTCTGATGCTCGACAAGCATAACTAGAACGGTCTAGGGGAAAAGTACGCATACCGTTGTAATCGGGCGACTTTCTACTTTCAGATGCAACAGAAATTTTGCGCATTGGTCAATCCGTTCGCGAGATATGGCAGTTTGGAGGTAAGAAAAGCTTGAGAAACTCAAAATTTTCGCAGTTCAGATGCTCGAAACGAATAACTAGAACGGCCTAGGGGAAAAGTACGCATACCGTTGTAATCGGGCGACTTTCTACTTTCAGATGCAACAGAAATTTTGCGGATTGGTCAATCCGTTCGCGAGATATGGCAGTTTGGAAGTATGAAACACTTGAGAAACACAAAATTTTCGCAGTTCTGATGCTCGAAACGAATAAATAGAGCGGCCTAGGGGAAAAGTACGCATTCCGTTGTCATCGGGCGAGTTTCTACTTTCAGATGCAACAGAAATTTTGCGGATTAGTCAATCCGTTCGCGAGATATGGCAGTTTGGAGGTAAGAAACGCTTGAGAAACTCAAAATTTTCGAAGTTCTGATGCTCGACAAGCATAACTAGAACGGTCTAGGGGAAAAGTACGCATACCGTTGTAATCGGGCGACTTTCTACTTTCAGATGCGACAGAAATTTTGCGGATTAGTCAATCCGTTCGCGAGATATGGCAGTTTGGAAGTATGAAACACTTGAGAAACACAAAATTTTCGCAGTTCTGATGCTCGAAACGAATAAATAGAGCGGCCTAGGGGGAAAGTACGCATACCGTTGTAATCGGGCGAGTTTCTACTTTCAGATGCATCAGAAATTTTGCGGATTGGTCAATCCGTTCGCCAGATATGGCAGTTTGGAGGTAAGAAACGCTTGAGAAACTCAAAATTTTCGCAGTTCTGATGCTCGAAACGAATAACTAGAACGGACTAGGGGAAAAGTACGCATACCGTTGTAATGGGGCGAGTTTCTACTTTCAGATGCAACAGAAATTTTGCGGATTGGTCAATCCGTTCGCGAGATATGGCAGTTTGTAGGTAAGAAGCGCTTGAGAAACTCAACATTTTCGCAGTTCTGATGCTCGAAACGAATAACTAGAACGGCCTAGGGGAAAAGTACGCATTCCGTTGTCATCGGGCGAGTTTCTACTTTCAGATGCAACAGAAATTTTGCGGATTAGTCAATCCGTTCGCGAGATATGGCAGTTTGGAGGTAAGAAACGCTTGAGAAACTCAAAATTTTCGAAGTTCTGATGCTCGACAAGCAAAAGTAGAACGGTCTAGGGGAAAAGTACGCATACCGTTGTAATCGGGCGACTTTCTACTTTCAGATGCAACAGAAATTTTGCGGATTGGTCAATCCGTTCGCGAGATATGGCAGTTTGGAGGTAAGAAACGCTTGAGAAACTCAAAATTTTCGCAGTTCAGATGCTCGAAACGAATAACTAGAACGGCCTAGGGGAAAAGTACGCATACCGTTGTAATCGGGCGACTTTCTACTTTCAGATGCAACAGAAATTTTGCGGATTGGTCAATCCGTTCGCGAGATATGGCAGTTTGGAAGTATGAAACACTTGAGAAACACAAAATTTTCGCAGTTCTGATGCTCGAAACGAATAAATAGAGCGGCCTAGGGGAAAAGTACGCATACCGTTGTAATCGGGCGAGTTTCTACTTTCAGATGCATCAGAAATTTTGCGGATTGGTCAATCCGTTCGCCAGATATGGCAGTTTGGAGGTAAGAAACGCTTGAGAAACTCAAAATTTTCGCAGTTCTGATGCTCGAAACGAATAACTAGAACGGACTAGGGGAAAAGTACGCATGCCGTTGTAATCGGGCGAGTTTCTACTTTCAGATGCAACAGAAATTTTGCGGATTGGTCAATCCGTTCGCCAGATACGGCAGTTTGGAGGTAAGAAACGCTTGAGAAACACAAAATTTTCGCAGTTCTGATGCTCGACAAGCATAACTAGAACGGTCTAGGGGAAAAGTACGCATACCGTTGTAATCGGGCGAGTTTCTACTTTCAGATGCAACAGAAATTTTGCGGATCGGTCAATCCGTTCGCGAGATATGGCAGTTTGTAGGTAAGAAGCGCTTGAGAAACTCAACATTTTCGCAGTTCTGATGCTCGACACGAATAACTAGAGCGGCCTAGGGGAAAAGTACGCATTCCGTTGTAATCGGGCGAGTTTCTACTTTCAGATGCAACAGAAATTTTGCGGATTGGTCAATCCGTTCGCGAGATATGGCAGTTTGGAGGAAAGAATCGCTTGAGAAACTCAAAATTTTCGCAGGTCTGATGCTCGAAACGAATAACTAGAACGGACTAAGGGAAAAGTACGCATACCGTTGTAATCGGGCGAGTTTCTACTTTCAGATGCAACAGAAATTTTGCGGATTGGTCAATCCGTTCGCGAGATATGGCAGTTTGGAGGTAAGAAACGCTTGAGAAACTCAAAATTTTCGCAGTTCTGATGCTCGACAAGCATAACTAGAACGGTTTAGGGGAAAAGTACGCATACCGTTGTAATCGGGCGAGTTTCTACTTTCAGATGCAACAGAAATTTTGCGGATTGGTCAATCCGTTCGCGAGATATGGCAGTTTGGAAGTATGAAACACTTGAGAAACACAAAATTTTCGCAGTTCTGATGCTCGAAACGAATAAATAGAGCGGCCTAGGGGAAAAGTACGCATACCGTTGTAATCGGGCGAGTTTCTACTTTCAGATGCATCAGAAATTTTGCGGATTGGTCAATCCGTTCACCAGATATGGCAGTTTGGAGGTAAGAAACGCTTGAGAAACTCAAAATTTTCGCAGTTCTGATGCTCGAAACGAATAACTAGAACGGACTAGGGGAAAAGTACGCATACCGTTGTAATCGGGCGAGTTTCTACTTTCAGATGCAACAGAAATTTTGCGGATTTGTCAATCCGTTCGCCAGATATGGCAGTTTGGAGGTAAGAAACGCTTGAGAAACTCAAAATTTTCGCAGTTCTGATGCTCGACAAGCATAACTAGAACGGCCTAGGGGAAAAGTACGCATACCGTTGTAATCGGGCGACTTTCTACTTTCAGATGCAACAGAAATTTTGCGGATTGGTCAATCCGTTCGCGAGATATGGCAGTTTGGAAGTATGAAACACTTGAGAAACACAAAATTTTCGCAGTTCTGATGCTCGAAACGAATAAATAGAGCGGCCTAGGGTAAAAGTACGCATTCCATTGTAATCGGGCGAGGTTCTACTTTCAGATGCAACAGAAATTTTGCGGATTGGTCAATCCGTTCGCGAGATATGGCAGTTTGGAGGAAAGAATCGCTTGAGAAACTCAAAATTTTCGCAGGTCTGATGCTCGAAACGAATAACTAGAACGGACTAAGGGAAAAGTACGCATACCGTTGTAATCGGGCGAGTTTCTACTTTCAGATGCAACAGAAATTTTGCGGATTGGTCAATCCGTTCGCCAGATATGGCAGTTTGTAGGTAAGAAGCGCTTGAGAAACTCAACATTTTCGCAGTTCTGATGCTCGAAATGAATAACTAGAGCGGCCTAGGGGAAAAGTACGCATTCCGTTGTAATCGGGCGAGTTTCTACTTTCAGATGCAACAGAAATTTTGCGGATTGGTCAATCCGTTCGCGAGATATGGCAGTTTGGAGGAAAGAATCGCTTGAGAAACTCAAAATTTTCGCAGGTCTGATGCTCGAAACGAATAACTAGAACGGACTAAGGGAAAAGTACGCATACCGTTGTAATCGGGCGAGTTTCTACTTTCAGATGCAACAGAAAGTTTGCGGATTGGTCAATCCGTTCGCCAGATATGGCAGTTTGGAGGTAAGAAACGCTTGAGAAACTCAAAATTTTCGCAGTTCTGATGCTCGAAACGAATAACTAGAACGGCCTAGGGGAAAAGTACGCATACCGTTGTAATCGGGCGAGTTTCTACTTTCAGATGCAACAGAAATTTTGCGGATTAGTCAATCCGTTCGCGAGATATGGCAGTTTGGAGGTAAGAAACGCTTGAGAAACTCAAAATTTTCGCAGTTCTGATGCTCGACAAGCATAACTAGAACGGTTTAGGGGAAAAGTACGCATACCGTTGTAATCGGGCGACTTTCTACTTTCAGATGCAACAGAAATTTTGCGGATTGGTCAATCCGTTCGCGAGATATGGCAGTTTGTAGGTAAGAAACGCTTGAGAAACTCAACATCTTCGCAGTTCTGATGCTCGAAACGAATAACTAGAACGGCCTAGGGGAAAAGTACGCATTCCGTTGTCATCGGGCGAGTTTCTACTTTCAGATGCAACAGAAATTTTGCGGATTGGTCAATCCGTTCGCGAGATATGGCAGTTTGGAGGTAAGAAACGCTTGAGAATCTCAAAATTTTCGCAGTTCTGATGCTCGAAACGAATAACTAAGACGGCCTAGGGGAAAAGTACGCATACCATTGTAATCGGGCGAGTTTCTACTTTCAGATGCAACAGAAATTTTGCGGATTAGTCAATCCGTTCGCGAGATATGGCAGTTTGGAGGTAAGAAACGCTTGAGAAACTCAAAATTTTCGAAGTTCTGATGCTCGACAAGCATAACTAGAACGGTCTAGGGGAAAAGTACGCATACCGTTGTAATCGGGCGACTTTCTACTTTCAGATGCAACAGAAATTTTGCGGATTGGTCAATCCGTTCCCGAGATATGGCTGTTTGGAGGTAAGAAACGCTTGAGAAACTCAAAATTTTCGCAGTTCTGATGCTCGAAACGAATAACTAGAACGGCCTAGGGGAAAAGTACGCATACCGTTGTAATCGGGCGACTTTCTACTTTCAGATGCAACAGAAATTTTGCGGATTGGTCAATCCGTTCGCGAGATATGGCAGTTTGGAAGTATGAAACACTTGAGAAACACAAAATTTTCGCAGTTCTGATGGTCGAAACGAATAAATAGAGCGGCCTAGGGGAAAAGTACGCATACCGTTGTAATCGGGCGAGTTTCTACTTTCAGATGCATCAGAAATTTTGCGGATTGGTCAATCCGTTCACCAGATATGGCAGTTTGGAGGTAAGAAACGCTTGAGAAACTCAAAATTTTCGCAGTTCTGATGCTCGAAACGAATAACTAGAACGGACTAGGGGAAAAGTACGCATACCGTTGTAATCGGGCGAGTTTCTACTTTCAGATGCAACAGAAATTTTGCGGATTTGTCAATCCGTTCGCCAGATATGGCAGTTTGGAGGTAAGAAACGCTTGAGAAACTCAAAATTTTCGCAGTTCTGATGCTCGAAACGAATAACTAGAACGGCCTAGGGGAAAAGTACGCATACCGTTGAAATCGGGCGAGTTTCTACTTTCAGATGCAACAGAAATTTTGCGGATTAGTCAATCCGTTCGCGAGATATGGCAGTTTGGAAGTAAGAAACGCTTGAGAAACTCAAAATTTTCGCAGTTCTGATGCTCGACAAGCATAACTAGAACGGTTTAGGGGAAAAGTACGTATACCGTTGTAATCGGGCGAGTTTCCACTTTCAGATGCAACAGAAATTTTGCGGACTGGCCAATCCGTTCGCCAGATATGGTAGTTTGTAGGTAAGAAGCGCTTGAGAAACTCAACATTTTCGCAGTTCTGATGCTCGAAACGAATAACTAGAACGGACTAGGGGAAAAGTACGCATACCGTTGTAATGGGGCGAGTTTCTACTTTCAGATGCAACAGAAATTTTGCGGATTGGTCAATCCGTTCGCGAGATATGGCAGTTTGTAGGTAAGAAGCGCTTGAGAAACTCAACATTTTCGCAGTTCTGATGCTCGAAACGAATAACTAGAACGGCCTAGGGGAAAAGTACGCATTCCGTTGTCATCGGGCGAGTTTCTACTTTCAGATGCAACAGAAATTTTGCGGATTAGTCAATCCGTTCGCGAGATATGGCAGTTTGGAGGTAAGAAACGCTTGAGAAACTCAAAATTTTCGAAGTTCTGATGCTCGACAAGCAAAAGTAGAACGGTCTAGGGGAAAAGTACGCATACCGTTGTAATCGGGCGACTTTCTACTTTCAGATGCAACAGAAATTTTGCGGATTGGTCAATCCGTTCGCGAGATATGGCAGTTTGGAGGTAAGAAACGCTTGAGAAACTCAAAATTTTCGCAGTTCAGATGCTCGAAACGAATAACTAGAACGGCCTAGGGGAAAAGTACGCATACCGTTGTAATCGGGCGACTTTCTACTTTCAGATGCAACAGAAATTTTGCGGATTGGTCAATCCGTTCGCGAGATATGGCAGTTTGGAAGTATGAAACACTTGAGAAACACAAAATTTTCGCAGTTCTGATGCTCGAAACGAATAAATAGAGCGGCCTAGGGGAAAAGTACGCATACCGTTGTAATCGGGCGAGTTTCTACTTTCAGATGCATCAGAAATTTTGCGGATTGGTCAATCCGTTCGCCAGATATGGCAGTTTGGGGGTAAGAAACGCTTGAGAAACTCAAAATTTTCGCAGTTCTGATGCTCGAAACGAATAACTAGAACGGACTAGAGGAAAAGTACGCATGCCGTTGTAATCGGGCGAGTTTCTACTTTCAGATGCAACAGAAATTTTGCGGATTGGTCAATCCGTTCGCCAGATACGGCAGTTTGGAGGTAAGAAACGCTTGAGAAACACAAAATTTTCGCAGTTCTGATGCTCGACAAGCATAACTAGAACGGTCTAGGGGAAAAGTACGCATACCGTTGTAATCGGGCGAGTTTCTACTTTCAGATGCAACAGAAATTTTGCGGATCGGTCAATCCGTTCGCGAGATATGGCAGTTTGTAGGTAAGAAGCGCTTGAGAAACTCAACATTTTCGCAGTTCTGATGCTCGACACGAATAACTAGAGCGGCCTAGGGGAAAAGTACGCATTCCGTTGTAATCGGGCGAGTTTCTACTTTCAGATGCAACAGAAATTTTGCGGATTGGTCAATCCGTTCGCGAGATATGGCAGTTTGGAGGAAAGAATCGCTTGAGAAACTCAAAATTTTCGCAGGTCTGATGCTCGAAACGAATAACTAGAACGGACTAAGGGAAAAGTACGCATACCGTTGTAATCGGGCGAGTTTCTACTTTCAGATGCAACAGAAATTTTGCGGATTGGTCAATCCGTTCGCGAGATATGGCAGTTTGGAGGTAAGAAACGCTTGAGAAACTCAAAATTTTCGCAGTTCTGATGCTCGACAAGCATAACTAGAACGGTTTAGGGGAAAAGTACGCATACCGTTGTAATCGGGCGAGTTTCTACTTTCAGATGCAACAGAAATTTTGCGGATTGGTCAATCCGTTCGCGAGATATGGCAGTTTGGAAGTATGAAACACTTGAGAAACACAAAATTTTCGCAGTTCTGATGCTCGAAACGAATAAATAGAGCGGCCTAGGGGAAAAGTACGCATACCGTTGTAATCGGGCGAGTTTCTACTTTCAGATGCATCAGAAATTTTGCGGATTGGTCAATCCGTTCACCAGATATGGCAGTTTGGAGGTAAGAAACGCTTGAGAAACTCAAAATTTTCGCAGTTCTGATGCTCGAAACGAATAACTAGAACGGACTAGGGGAAAAGTACGCATACCGTTGTAATCGGGCGAGTTTCTACTTTCAGATGCAACAGAAATTTTGCGGATTTGTCAATCCGTTCGCCAGATATGGCAGTTTGGAGGTAAGAAACGCTTGAGAAACTCAAAATTTTCGCAGTTCTGATGCTCGACAAGCATAACTAGAACGGCCTAGGGGAAAAGTACGCATACCGTTGTAATCGGGCGACTTTCTACTTTCAGATGCAACAGAAATTTTGCGGATTGGTCAATCCGTTCGCGAGATATGGCAGTTTGGAAGTATGAAACACTTGAGAAACACAAAATTTTCGCAGTTCTGATGCTCGAAACGAATAAATAGAGCGGCCTAGGGTAAAAGTACGCATTCCGTTGTAATCGGGCGAGGTTCTACTTTCAGATGCAACAGAAATTTTGCGGATTGGTCAATCCGTTCGCGAGATATGGCAGTTTGGAGGAAAGAATCGCTTGAGAAACTCAAAATTTTCGCAGGTCTGATGCTCGAAACGAATAACTAGAACGGACTAAGGGAAAAGTACGCATACCGTTGTAATCGGGCGAGTTTCTACTTTCAGATGCAACAGAAATTTTGCGGATTGGTCAATCCGTTCGCCAGATATGGCAGTTTGTAGGTAAGAAGCGCTTGAGAAACTCAACATTTTCGCAGTTCTGATGCTCGAAATGAATAACTAGAGCGGCCTAGGGGAAAAGTACGCATACCGTTGTAATCGGGCGAGTTTCTACTTTCAGATGCATCAGAAATTTTGCGGATTGGTCAATCCGTTCACCAGATATGGCAGTTTGGAGGTAAGAAACGCTTGAGAAACTCAAAATTTTCGCAGTTCTGATGCTCGAAACGAATAACTAGAACGGACTAGGGGAAAAGTACGCATACCGTTGTAATCGGGCGAGTTTCTACTTTCAGATGCAACAGAAATTTTGCGGATTTGTCAATCCGTTCGCCAGATATGGCAGTTTGGAGGTAAGAAACGCTTGAGAAACTCAAAATTTTCGCAGTTCTGATGCTCGACAAGCATAACTAGAACGGCCTAGGGGAAAAGTACGCATACCGTTGTAATCGGGCGACTTTCTACTTTCAGATGCAACAGAAATTTTGCGGATTGGTCAATCCGTTCGCGAGATATGGCAGTTTGGAAGTATGAAACACTTGAGAAACACAAAATTTTCGCAGTTCTGATGCTCGAAACGAATAAATAGAGCGGCCTAGGGTAAAAGTACGCATTCCGTTGTAATCGGGCGAGGTTCTACTTTCAGATGCAACAGAAATTTTGCGGATTGGTCAATCCGTTCGCGAGATATGGCAGTTTGGAGGAAAGAATCGCTTGAGAAACTCAAAATTTTCGCAGGTCTGATGCTCGAAACGAATAACTAGAACGGACTAAGGGAAAAGTACGCATACCGTTGTAATCGGGCGAGTTTCTACTTTCAGATGCAACAGAAATTTTGCGGATTGGTCAATCCGTTCGCCAGATATGGCAGTTTGTAGGTAAGAAGCGCTTGAGAAACTCAACATTTTCGCAGTTCTGATGCTCGAAATGAATAACTAGAGCGGCCTAGGGGAAAAGTACGCATTCCGTTGTAATCGGGCGAGTTTCTACTTTCAGATGCAACAGAAATTTTGCGGATTGGTCAATCCGTTCGCGAGATATGGCAGTTTGGAGGAAAGAATCGCTTGAGAAACTCAAAATTTTCGCAGGTCTGATGCTCGAAACGAATAACTAGAACGGACTAAGGGAAAAGTACGCATACCGTTGTAATCGGGCGAGTTTCTACTTTCAGATGCAACAGAAAGTTTGCGGATTGGTCAATCCGTTCGCCAGATATGGCAGTTTGGAGGTAAGAAACGCTTGAGAAACTCAAAATTTTCGCAGTTCTGATGCTCGAAACGAATAACTAGAACGGCCTAGGGGAAAAGTACGCATACCGTTGTAATCGGGCGAGTTTCTACTTTCAGATGCAACAGAAATTTTGCGGATTAGTCAATCCGTTCGCGAGATATGGCAGTTTGGAGGTAAGAAACGCTTGAGAAACTCAAAATTTTCGCAGTTCTGATGCTCGACAAGCATAACTAGAACGGTTTAGGGGAAAAGTACGCATACCGTTGTAATCGGGCGACTTTCTACTTTCAGATGCAACAGAAATTTTGCGGATTGGTCAATCCGTTCGCGAGATATGGCAGTTTGTAGGTAAGAAACGCTTGAGAAACTCAACATCTTCGCAGTTCTGATGCTCGAAACGAATAACTAGAACGGCCTAGGGGAAAAGTACGCATTCCGTTGTCATCGGGCGAGTTTCTACTTTCAGATGCAACAGAAATTTTGCGGATTGGTCAATCCGTTCGCGAGATATGGCAGTTTGGAGGTAAGAAACGCTTGAGAATCTCAAAATTTTCGCAGTTCTGATGCTCGAAACGAATAACTAAGACGGCCTAGGGGAAAAGTACGCATACCATTGTAATCGGGCGAGTTTCTACTTTCAGATGCAACAGAAATTTTGCGGATTAGTCAATCCGTTCGCGAGATATGGCAGTTTGGAGGTAAGAAACGCTTGAGAAACTCAAAATTTTCGAAGTTCTGATGCTCGACAAGCATAACTAGAACGGTCTAGGGGAAAAGTACGCATACCGTTGTAATCGGGCGACTTTCTACTTTCAGATGCAACAGAAATTTTGCGGATTGGTCAATCCGTTCCCGAGATATGGCTGTTTGGAGGTAAGAAACGCTTGAGAAACTCAAAATTTTCGCAGTTCTGATGCTCGAAACGAATAACTAGAACGGCCTAGGGGAAAAGTACGCATACCGTTGTAATCGGGCGACTTTCTACTTTCAGATGCAACAGAAATTTTGCGGATTGGTCAATCCGTTCGCGAGATATGGCAGTTTGGAAGTATGAAACACTTGAGAAACACAAAATTTTCGCAGTTCTGATGGTCGAAACGAATAAATAGAGCGGCCTAGGGGAAAAGTACGCATACCGTTGTAATCGGGCGAGTTTCTACTTTCAGATGCATCAGAAATTTTGCGGATTGGTCAATCCGTTCACCAGATATGGCAGTTTGGAGGTAAGAAACGCTTGAGAAACTCAAAATTTTCGCAGTTCTGATGCTCGAAACGAATAACTAGAACGGACTAGGGGAAAAGTACGCATACCGTTGTAATCGGGCGAGTTTCTACTTTCAGATGCAACAGAAATTTTGCGGATTTGTCAATCCGTTCGCCAGATATGGCAGTTTGGAGGTAAGAAACGCTTGAGAAACTCAAAATTTTCGCAGTTCTGATGCTCGAAACGAATAACTAGAACGGCCTAGGGGAAAAGTACGCATACCGTTGAAATCGGGCGAGTTTCTACTTTCAGATGCAACAGAAATTTTGCGGATTAGTCAATCCGTTCGCGAGATATGGCAGTTTGGAAGTAAGAAACGCTTGAGAAACTCAAAATTTTCGCAGTTCTGATGCTCGACAAGCATAACTAGAACGGTTTAGGGGAAAAGTACGTATACCGTTGTAATCGGGCGAGTTTCCACTTTCAGATGCAACAGAAATTTTGCGGACTGGCCAATCCGTTCGCCAGATATGGTAGTTTGTAGGTAAGAAGCGCTTGAGAAACTCAACATTTTCGCAGTTCTGATGCTCGAAACGAATAACTAGAACGGCCTAGGGGAAAAGTACGCATTCCGTTGTAATCGGGCGAGTTTCTACTTTCAGATGCAACAGAAATTTTGCGGATTGGTCAATCCGTTCGCGAGATATGGCAGTTTGGAGGAAAGAATCGCTTGAGAAACTCAAAATTTTCGCAGGTCTGATGCTCGAAACGAATAACTAGAACGGCCTAGGGGAAAAGTACGCATACCGTTGTAATCGGAAGAGTTTCTACTTTCAGATGCAACAGAAATTTTGCGGATTAGTCAATCCGTTCGCGAGATATGGCAGTTTGGAGGTAAGAAACGCTTGAGAAACTCAAAATTTTCGCAGTTCTGATGCTCGACAAGCATAACTAGAACGGTTTAGGGGAAAAGTACGCATACCGTTGTAATCGGGCGAGTTTCTACTTTCAGATGCAACAGAAATTTTGCGGATTGGTCAATCCGTTCGCGAGATATGGCAGTTTGTATGTAAGAAACGCTTGAGAAACTCAACATCTTCGCAGTTCTGATGCTCGAAACGAATAACTAGAACGGCCTAGGGGAAAAGTACGCATTCCGTTGTCATCGGGCGAGTTTCTACTTT
This sequence comes from Ptiloglossa arizonensis, assembly GCF_051014685.1. Taxonomy (NCBI): domain Eukaryota; kingdom Metazoa; phylum Arthropoda; class Insecta; order Hymenoptera; family Colletidae; genus Ptiloglossa; species Ptiloglossa arizonensis. The sequence goes on from NW_027479534.1 coordinate 79,495, forward strand.
CAGATGCAACAGAAATTTTGCGGATTGGTCAATCCGTTCGCGAGATATGGCAGTTTGGAGGTAAGAAACGCTTGAGAATCTCAAAATTTTCGCAGTTCTGATGCTCGAAACGAATAACTAAGACGGCCTAGGGGAAAAGTACGCATACCATTGTAATCGGGCGAGTTTCTTCTTTCAGATGCAACAGAAATTTTGCGGATTAGTCAATCCGTTCGCGAGATATGGCAGTTTGGAGGTAAGAAACGCTTGAGAAACTCAAAATTTTCGCAGTTCTGATGCTCGAAACGAATAACTAGAACGGACTAGGGGAAAAGTACGCATACCGTTGTAATCGGGCGAGTTTCTACTTTCAGATGCAACAGCAATTTTGCGGATTGGTCAATCCGTTCGCGAGATATGGCTGTTTGGAGGTAAGAAACGCTTGAGAAACTCAAAATTTTCGCAGTTCTGATGCTCGAAACGAATAACTAGAACGGCCTAGGGGAAAAGTACGCATACCGTTGTAATCGGGCGACTTTCTACTTTCAGATGCAACAGAAATTTTGCGGATTGGTCAATCCGTTCGCGAGATATGGCAGTTTGGAAGTATGAAACACTTGAGAAACACAAAATTTTCGCAGTTCTGATGCTCGAAACGAATAAATAGAGCGGCCTAGGGGAAAAGTACGCATACCGTTGTAATCGGGCGAGTTTCTACTTTCAGATGCATCAGAAATTTTGCGGATTGGTCAATCCGTTCGCCAGATATGGCAGTTTGGAGGTAAGAAACGCTTGAGAAACTCAAAATTTTCGCAGTTCTGATGCTCGAAACGAATAACTAGAACGGCCTAGGGGAAAAGTACGCATACCGTTGTAATCGGGCGACTTTCTACTTTCAGATGCAACAGAAATTTTGCGGATTGGTCAATCCGTTCGCGAGATATGGCAGTTTGGAAGTATGAAACACTTGAGAAACACAAAATTTTCGCAGTTCTGATGCTCGAAACGAATAAATAGAGCGGCCTAGGGGAAAAGTACGCATACCGTTGTAATCGGGCGAGTTTCTACTTTCAGATGCATCAGAAATTTTGCGGATTGGTCAATCCGTTCGCCAGATATGGCAGTTTGGAGGTAAGAAACGCTTGAGAAACTCAAAATTTTCGCAGTTCTGATGCTCGAAACGAATAACTAGAACGGACTAGGGGAAAAGTACGCATACCGTTGTAATCGGGCGAGTTTCTACTTTCAGATGCAATAGAAATTTTGCGGATTGGTCAATCCGTTCGCCAGATATGGCAGTTTGGAGGTAAGAAACGCTTGAGAAACTCAAAATTTTCGCAGTTCTGATGCTCGAAACGAATAACTAGAACGGCCTAGGGGAAAGGTACGCATACCGTTGAAATCGGGCGAGTTTCTACTTTCAGATGCAACAGAAATTTTGCGGATTAGTCAATCCGTTCGCGAGATATGGCAGTTTGGAAGTAAGAAACGCTTGAGAAACTCAAAATTTTCGCAGTTCTGATGCTCGACAAGCATAACTAGAACGGTTTAGGGGAAAAGTACGTATACCGTTGTAATCGGGCGAGTTTCCACTTTCAGATGCAACAGAAATTTTGCGGATTGGTCAATCCGTTCGCCAGATATGGCAGTTTGTAGGTAAGAAACGCTTGAGAAACTCAAAATTTTCGCAGTTCTGATGCTCGAAACGAATAACTAGAACGGCCTAGGGGAAAAGTACGCATACCGTTGAAATCGGGCGAGTTTCTACTTTCAGATGCAACAGAAATTTTGCGGATTAGTCAATCCGTTCGCGAGATATGGCAGTTTGGAAGTAAGAAACGCTTGAGAAACTCAAAATTTTCGCAGTTCTGATGCTCGACAAGCATAACTAGAACGGTTTAGGGGAAAAGTACGTATACCGTTGTAATCGGGCGAGTTTCCACTTTCAGATGCAACAGAAATTTTGCGGATTGGTCAATCCGTTCGCCAGATATGGCAGTTTGTAGGTAAGAAGCGCTTGAGAAACTCAACATTTTCGCAGTTCTGATGCTCGAAACGAATAACTAGAGCGGCCTAGGGGAAAAGTACGCATTCCGTTGTAATCGGGCGAGTTTCTACTTTCAGATGCAACAGAAATTTTGCGGATTGGTCAATCCGTTCGCGAGATATGGCAGTTTGGAGGAAAGAATCGCTTGAGAAACTCAAAATTTTCGCAGGTCTGATGCTCGAAACGAATAACTAGAACGGACTAAGGGAAAAGTACGCATACCGTTGTAATCGGGCGAGTTTCTACTTTCAGATGCAACAGAAATTTTGCGGATTGGTCAATCCGTTCGCCAGATATGGCAGTTTGGAGGTAAGAAACGCTTGAGAAACTCAAAATTTTCGCAGTTCTGATGCTCGAAACGAATAACTAGAACGGCCTAGGGGAAAAGTACGCATACCGTTGTAATCGGGCGAGTTTCTACTTTCAGATGCAACAGAAATTTTGCGGATTAGTCAATCCGTTCGCGAGATATGGCAGTTTGGAGGTAAGAAACGCTTGAGAAACTCAAAATTTTCGCAGTTCTGATGCTCGACAAGCATAACTAGAACGGTTTAGGGGAAAAGTACGCATACCGTTGTAATCGGGCGAGTTTCTACTTTCAGATGCAACAGAAATTTTGCGGATTGGTCAATCCGTTCGCGAGATATGGCAGTTTGTAGGTAAGAAACGCTTGAGAAACTCAACATCTTCGCAGTTCTGATGCTCGAAACGAATAAGTAGAACGGCCTAGGGGAAAAGTACGCATTCCGTTGTCATCGGGCGAGTTTCTACTTTCAGATGCAACAGAAATTTTGCGGATTGGTCAATCCGTTCGCGAGATATGGCAGTTTGGAGGTAAGAAACGCTTGAGAATCTCAAAATTTTCGCAGTTCTGATGCTCGAAACGAATAACTAAGACGGCCTAGGGGAAAAGTACGCATACCATTGTAATCGGGCGAGTTTCTACTTTCAGATGCAACAGAAATTTTGCGGATTAGTCAATCCGTTCGCGAGATATGGCAGTTTGGAGGTAAGAAACGCTTGAGAAACTCAAAATTTTCGAAGTTCTGATGCTCGACAAGCATAACTAGAACGGTCTAGGGGAAAAGTACGCATACCGTTGTAATCGGGCGACTTTCTACTTTCAGATGCAACAGAAATTTTGCGGATTGGTCAATCCGTTCGCGAGATATGGCTGTTTGGAGGTAAGAAACGCTTGAGAAACTCAAAATTTTCGCAGTTCTGATGCTCGAAACGAATAACTAGAACGGCCTAGGGGAAAAGTACGCATACCGTTGTAATCGGGCGACTTTCTACTTTCAGATGCAACAGAAATTTTGCGGATTGGTCAATCCGTTCGCGAGATATGGCACTTTGGAAGTATGAAACACTTGAGAAACACAAAATTTTCGCAGTTCTGATGCTCGAAACGAATAAATAGAGCGGCCTAGGGGAAAAGTACGCATACCGTTGTAATAGGGCGAGTTTCTACTTTCAGATGCATCAGAAATTTTGCGGATTGGTCAATCCGTTCGCCAGATATGGCAGTTTGGAGGTAAGAAACGCTTGAGAAACTCAAAATTTTCGCAGTTCTGATGCTCGAAACGAATAACTAGAACGGACTAGGGGAAAAGTACGCATACCGTTGTAATCGGGCGAGTTTCTACTTTCAGATGCAACAGAAATTTTGCGGATTGGTCAATCCGTTCGCCAGATATGGCAGTTTGGAGGTAAGAAACGCTTGAGAAACACAAAATTTTCGCAGTTCTGATGCTCGAAACGAATAACTAGAACGGCCTAGGGGAAAAGTACGCATACCGTTGAAATCGGGCGAGTTTCTACTTTCAGATGCAACAGAAATTTTGCGGATTAGTCAATCCGTTCGCGAGATATGGCAGTTTGGAAGTAAGAAACGCTTGAGAAACTCAAAGTTTTCGCAGTTCTGATGCTCGAAACGAATAACTAGAACGGCCTAGGGGAAAAGTACGCACGCCGTTGTAATCGGGCGAGCTTCTACTTTCAGATGCAACAGAAATTTTGCGGATTGGTCAATCCGTTCGCCAGATATGGCAGTTTGGAGGTAAGAAACGCTTGAGAAACTCAAAATTTTCGCAGTTCTGATGCTCGAAACGAATAACTAGAACGGCCTAGGGGAAAAGTACGCATACCGTTGTAATCGGGCGAGTTTCTACTTTCAGATGCAACAGAAATTTTGCGGATTAGTCAATCCGTTCGCGAGATATGGCAGTTTGGAAGTAAGAAACGCTTGAGAAACTCAAAATTTTCGCAGTTCTGATGCTCGACAAGCATAACTAGAACGGTTTAGTGGAATAGTACGTATACCTTTGTAATCGGGCGAGTTTCCACATTCAGATGCAACAGAAATTTTGCGGATTGGTCAATCCGTTCGCCAGATATGGCAGTTTGTAGGTAAGAAGCGCTTGAGAAACTCAACATTTTCGCAGTTCTGATGCTCGAAACGAATAACTAGAGCGGCCTAGGGGAAAAGTACTCATTCCGTTGTAATCGGGCGAGTTTCTACTTTCAGATGCAACAGAAATTTTGCGGATTGGTCAATCCGTTCGCCAGATATGGCAGTTTGGAGGTAAGAAACGCTTGAGAAACTCAAAATTTTCGCAGTTCTGATGCTCGAAACGAATAACTAGAACGGCCTAGGGGAAAAGTACGCATACCGTTGTAATCGGGCGAGTTTCTACTTTCAGATGCAACAGAAATTTTGCGGATTGGTCAATCCGTTCGCGAGATATGGCAGTTTGTAGGTAAGAAACGCTTGAGAAACTCAACATCTTCGCAGTTCTGATGCTCGAAAGGAATAACTAGAACGGCCTAGGGGAAAAGTACGCATACCGTTGTAATCGGGCGACTTTCTACTTTCAGATGCAACAGAAATTTTGCGGATTGGTCAATCCGTTCGCGAGATATGGCAGTTTGGAAGTATGAAACACTTGAGAAACACAAAATTTTCGCAGTTCTGATGCTCGAAACGAATAAATAGAGCGGCCTAGGGGAAAAGTACGCATACCGTTGTAATAGGGCGCGTTTCTACTTTCAGATGCATCAGAAATTTTGCGGATTGGTCAATCCGTTCGCCAGATATGGCAGTTTGGAGGTAAGAAACGCTTGAGAAACTCAAAATTTTCGCAGTTCTGATGCTCGAAACGAATAACTAGAACGGACTAGGGGAAAAGTACGCATACCGTTGTAATCGGGCGAGTTTCTACTTTCAGATGCAACAGAAATTTTGCGGATTGGTCAATCCGTTCGCCAGATATGGCAGTTTGGAGGTAAGAAACGCTTGAGAAACACAAAATTTTCGCAGTTCTGATGCTCGAAACGAATAACTAGAACGGCCTAGGGGAAAAGTACGCATACCGTTGAAATCGGGCGAGTTTCTACTTTCAGATGCAACAGAAATTTTGCGGATTAGTCAATCCGTTCGCGAGATATGGCAGTTTGGAAGTAAGAAACGCTTGAGAAACTCAAAATTGTCGCAGTTCTGATGCTCGAAACGAATAACTAGAACGGCCTAGGGGAAAAGTACGCACGCCGTTGTAATCGGGCGAGCTTCTACTTTCAGATGCAACAGAAATTTTGCGGATTGGTCAATCCGTTCGCCAGATATGGCAGTTTGGAGGTAAGAAACGCTTGAGAAACTCAAAATATTCGCAGTTCTGATGCTCGAAACGAATAACTAGAACGGACTAAGGGAAAAGTACGCATACCGTTGTAATCGGGCGAGTTTCTACTTTCAGATGCAACAGAAATTTTGCGGATTGGTCAATCCGTTCGCGAGATATGGCAGTTTGTAGGTAAGAAACGCTTGAGAAACTCAACATCTTCGCAGTTCTGATGCTCGAAACGAATAACTAGAACGGCCTAGGGGAAAAGTACGCATACCGTTGTAATCGGGCGAGTTTCTACTTTCAGATGCAACAGAAATTTTGCGGATTGGTCAATCCGTTCGCGAGATATGGCAGTTTGTAGGTAAGAAACGCTTGAGAAACTCAACATCTTCGCAGTTCTGATGCTCGAAACGAATAACTAGAACGGCGTAGGGGAAAAGTACGCATACCGTTGTAATCGGGCGAGTTTCTACTTTCAGATGCAACAGAAATTCTGCGGATTTGTCAATCCGTTCGCCAGATATGGCAGTTTGGAGGTAAGAAACGCTTGAGAAACTCAAAATTTTCGCAGTTCTGATGCTCGACAAGCATAACTAGAACGGCCTAGGGGAAAAGTACGCATACCGTTGTAATCGGGCGACTTTCTACTTTCAGATGCAACAGAAATTTTGCGGATTGGTCAATCCGTTCGCGAGATATGGCAGTTTGGAAGTATGAAACACTTGAGAAACACAAAATTTTCGCAGTTCTGATGCTCGAAACGAATAAATAGAGCGGCCTAGGGTAAAAGTACGCATTCCGTTGTAATCGGGCGAGGTTCTACTTTCAGATGCAACAGAAATTTTGCGGATTGGTCAATCCGTTCGCGAGATATGGCAGTTTGGAGGAAAGAATCGCTTGAGAAACTCAAAATTTTCGCAGGTCTGATGCTCGAAACGAATAACTAGAACGGACTAAGGGAAAAGTACGCATACCGTTGTAATCGGGCGAGTTTCTACTTTCAGATGCAACAGAAATTTTGCGGATTGGTCAATCCGTTCGCCAGATATGGCAGTTTGTAGGTAAGAAGCGCTTGAGAAACTCAACATTTTCGCAGTTCTGATGCTCGAAATGAATAACTAGAGCGGCCTAGGGGAAAAGTACGCATTCCGTTGTAATCGGGCGAGTTTCTACTTTCAGATGCAACAGAAATTTTGCGGACTGGTCAATCCGTTCGCGAGATATGGCAGTTTGGAGGAAAGAATCGCTTGAGAAACTCAAAATTTTCGCAGGTCTGATGCTCGAAACGAATAACTAGAACGGACTAAGGGAAAAGTACGCATACCGTTGTAATCGGGCGAGTTTCTACTTTCAGATGCAACAGAAAGTTTGCGGATTGGTCAATCCGTTCGCCAGATATGGCAGTTTGGAGGTAAGAAACGCTTGAGAAACTCAAAATTTTCGCAGTTCTGATGCTCGAAACGAATAACTAGAACGGCCTAGGGGAAAAGTACGCATACCGTTGTAATCGGGCGAGTTTCTACTTTCAGATGCAACAGAAATTTTGCGGATTAGTCAATCCGTTCGCGAGATATGGCAGTTTGGAGGTAAGAAACGCTTGAGAAACTCAAAATTTTCGCAGTTCTGATGCTCGACAAGCATAACTAGAACGGTTTAGGGGAAAAGTACGCATACCGTTGTAATCGGGCGACTTTCTACTTTCAGATGCAACAGAAATTTTGCGGATTGGTCAATCCGTTCGCGAGATATGGCAGTTTGTAGGTAAGAAACGCTTGAGAAACTCAACATCTTCGCAGTTCTGATGCTCGAAACGAATAACTAGAACGGCCTAGGGGAAAAGTACGCATTCCGTTGTCATCGGGCGAGTTTCTACTTTCAGATGCAACAGAAATTTTGCGGATTGGTCAATCCGTTCGCGAGATATGGCAGTTTGGAGGTAAGAAACGCTTGAGAATCTCAAAATTTTCGCAGTTCTGATGCTCGAAACGAATAACTAAGACGGCCTAGGGGAAAAGTACGCATACCATTGTAATCGGGCGAGTTTCTACTTTCAGATGCAACAGAAATTTTGCGGATTAGTCAATCCGTTCGCGAGATATGGCAGTTTGGAGGTAAGAAACGCTTGAGAAACTCAAAATTTTCGAAGTTCTGATGCTCGACAAGCATAACTAGAACGGTCTAGGGGAAAAGTACGCATACCGTTGTAATCGGGCGACTTTCTACTTTCAGATGCAACAGAAATTTTGCGGATTGGTCAATCCGTTCCCGAGATATGGCTGTTTGGAGGTAAGAAACGCTTGAGAAACTCAAAATTTTCGCAGTTCTGATGCTCGAAACGAATAACTAGAACGGCCTAGGGGAAAAGTACGCATACCGTTGTAATCGGGCGACTTTCTACTTTCAGATGCAACAGAAATTTTGCGGATTGGTCAATCCGTTCGCGAGATATGGCAGTTTGGAAGTATGAAACACTTGAGAAACACAAAATTTTCGCAGTTCTGATGCTCGAAACGAATAAATAGAGCGGCCTAGGGGAAAAGTACGCATACCGTTGTAATCGGGCGAGTTTCTACTTTCAGATGCATCAGAAATTTTGCGGATTGGTCAATCCATTCACCAGATATGGCAGTTTGGAGGTAAGAAACGCTTGAGAAACTCAAAATTTTCGCAGTTCTGATGCTCGAAACGAATAACTAGAACGGACTAGGGGAAAAGTACGCATACCGTTGTAATCGGGCGAGTTTCTACTTTCAGATGCAACAGAAATTTTGCGGATTTGTCAATCCGTTCGCCAGATATGGCAGTTTGGAGGTAAGAAACGCTTGAGAAACTCAAAATTTTCGCAAGTTCTGATGCTCGAAACGAATAACTAGAACGGCCTAGGGGAAAAGTACGCATACCGTTGTAATCGGGCGAGTTTCTACTTTCAGATGCAACAGAAATTTTGCGGATTAGTCAATCCGTTCGCGAGATATGGCAGTTTGGAAGTAAGAAACGCTTGAGAAACTCAAAATTTTCGCAGTTCTGATGCTCGACAAGCATAACTAGAACGGTTTAGTGGAATAGTACGTATACCTTTGTAATCGGGCGAGTTTCCACATTCAGATGCAACAGAAATTTTGCGGATTGGTCAATCCGTTCGCCAGATATGGCAGTTTGTAGGTAAGAAGCGCTTGAGAAACTCAACATTTTCGCAGTTCTGATGCTCGAAACGAATAACTAGAGCGGCCTAGGGGAAAAGTACTCATTCCGTTGTAATCGGGCGAGTTTCTACTTTCAGATGCAACAGAAATTTTGCGGATTGGTCAATCCGTTCGCGCGATATGGCAGTTTGGAGGAAAGAATCGCTTCAGAAACTCAAAATTTTCGCAGGTCTGATGCTCGAAACGAATAACTAGAACGGACTAAGGGAAAAGTACGCATACCGTTGTAATCGGGCGAGTTTCTACTTTCAGATGCAACAGAAATTTTGCGGATTGGTCAATCCGTTCGCCAGATATGGCAGTTTGGAGGTAAGAAACGCTTGAGAAACTCAAAATTTTCGCAGTTCTGATGCTCGAAACGAATAACTAGAACGGCCTAGGGGAAAAGTACGCATACCGTTGTAATCGGGCGAGTTTCTACTTTCAGATGCAACAGAAATTTTGCGTATTAGTCAATCCGTTCGCGAGATATGGCAGTTTGGAGGTAAGAAACGCTTGAGAAACTCAAAATTTTCGCAGTTCTGATGCTCGACAAGCATAACTAGAACGGTTTAGGGGAAAAGTACGCATACCGTTGTAATCGGGCGAGTTTCTACTTTCAGATGCAACAGAAATTTTGCGGATTGGTCAATCCGTTCGCGAGATATGGCAGTTTGTAGGTAAGAAACGCTTGAGAAACTCAACATCTTCGCAGTTCTGATGCTCGAAAGGAATAACTAGAACGGCCTAGGGGAAAAGTACGCATTCCGTTGTCATCGGGCGAGTTTCTACTTTCAGATGCAACAGAAATTTTGCGGATTGGTCAATCCGTTCGCGAGATATGGCAGTTTGGAGGTAAGAAACGCTTGAGAATCTCAAAATTTTCGCAGTTCTGATGCTCGAAACGAATAACTAGAACGGCCTAGGGGAAAAGTACGCATACCATTGTAATCGGGCGAGTTTCTACTTTCAGATGCAACAGAAATTTTGCGGATTGGTCAATCCGTTCGCGAGATATGGCAGTTTGGAAGTATGAAACACTTGAGAAACACAAAATTTTCGCAGTTCTGATGCTCGAAACGAATAAATAGAGCGGCCTAGGGGAAAAGTACGCATACCGTTGTAATAGGGCGAGTTTCTACTTTCAGATGCATCAGAAATTTTGCGGATTGGTCAATCCGTTCGCCAGATATGGCAGTTTGGAGGTAAGAAACGCTTGAGAAACTCAAAATTTTCGCAGTTCTGATGCTCGAAACGAATAACTAGAACGGACTAGGGGAAAAGTACGCATACCGTTGTAATCGGGCGAGTTTCTACTTTCAGATGCAACAGAAATTTTGCGGATTGGTCAATCCGTTCGCCAGATATGGCAGTTTGGAGGTAAGAAACGCTTGAGAAACACAAAATTTTCGCAGTTCTGATGCTCGAAACGAATAACTAGAACGGCCTAGGGGAAAAGTACGCATACCGTTGAAATCGGGCGAGTTTCTACTTTCAGATGCAACAGAAATTTTGCGGATTAGTCAATCCGTTCGCGAGATATGGCAGTTTGGAAGTAAGAAACGCTTGAGAAACTCAAAATTGTCGCAGTTCTGATGCTCGAAACGAATAACTAGAACGGCCTAGGGGAAAAGTACGCACGCCGTTGTAATCGGGCGAGCTTCTACTTTCAGATGCAACAGAAATTTTGCGGATTGGTCAATCCGTTCGCCAGATATGGCAGTTTGGAGGTAAGAAACGCTTGAGAAACTCAAAATTTTCGCAGTTCTGATGCTCGAAACGAATAACTAGAACGGCCTAGGGGAAAAGTACGCATACCGTTGTAATCGGGCGAGTTTCTACTTTCAGATGCAACAGAAATTTTGCGGATTAGTCAATCCGTTCGCGAGATATGGCAGTTTGGAAGTAAGAAACGCTTGAGAAACTCAAAATTTTCGCAGTTCTGATGCTCGACAAGCATAACTAGAACGGTTTAGTGGAAAAGTACGTATACCTTTGTAATCGGGCGAGTTTCCACATTCAGATGCAACAGAAATTTTGCGGATTGGTCAATCCGTTCGCCAGATATGGCAGTTTGTAGGTAAGAAGCGCTTGAGAAACTCAACATTTTCGCAGTTCTGATGCTCGAAACGAATAACTAGAGCGGCCTAGGGGAAAAGTACGCATTCCGTTGTAATCGGGCGAGTTTCTACTTTCAGATGCAACAGAAATTTTGCGGATTGGTCAATCCGTTCGCGAGATATGGCAGTTTGGAGGAAAGAATCGCTTGAGAAACTCAAAATTTTCGCAGGTCTGATGCTCGAAACGAATAACTAGAACGGACTAAGGGAAAAGTACGCATACCGTTGTAATCGGGCGAGTTTCTACTTTCAGATGCAACAGAAATTTTGCGGATTGGTCAATCCGTTCGCCAGATATGGCAGTTTGGAGGTAAGAAACGCTTGAGAAACTCAAAATTTTCGCAGTTCTGATGCTCGAAACGAATAACTAGAACGGCCTAGGGGAAAAGTACGCATACCGTTGTAATCGGGCGAGTTTCTACTTTCAGATGCAACAGAAATTTTGCGGATTAGTCAATCCGTTCGCGAGATATGGCAGTTTGGAGGTAAGAAACGCTTGAGAAACTCAACATTTTCGCAGTTCTGATGCTCGACAAGCATAACTAGAACGGTTTAGGGGAAAAGTACGCATACCGTTGTAATCGGGCGAGTTTCTACTTTCAGATGCAACAGAAATTTTGCGGATTGGTCAATCCGTTCGCGAGATATGGCAGTTTGTAGGTAAGAAACGCTTGAGAAACTCAACATCTTCGCAGTTCTGATGCTCGAAACGAATAACTAGAACGGCCTAGGGGAAAAGTACGCATTCCGTTGTCATCGGGCGAGTTTCTACTTTCAGATGCAACAGAAATTTTGCGGATTGGTCAATCCGTTCGCGAGATATGGCAGTTTGGAGGTAAGAAACGCTTGAGAATCTCAAAATTTTCGCAGTTCTGATGCTCGAAACGAATAACTAAGACGGCCTAGGGGAAAAGTACGCATACCATTGTAATCGGGCGAGTTTCTACTTTCAGATGCAACAGAAATTTTGCTGATGAGTCAATCCGTTCGCGAGATATGGCAGTTTGGAGGTAAGAAACGCTTGAGAAACTCAAAATTTTCGAAGTTCTGATGCTCGACAAGCATAACTAGAACGGTCTAGGGGAAAAGTACGCATACCGTTGTAATCGGGCGACTTTCTACTTTCAGATGCAACAGAAATTTTGCGGATTGGTCAATCCGTTCGCGAGATATGGCTGTTTGGAGGTAAGAAACGCTTGAGAAACTCAAAATTTTCGCAGTTCTGATGCTCGAAACGAATAACTAGAACGGCCTAGGGGAAAAGTACGCATACCGTTGTAATCGGGCGACTTTCTACTTTCAGATGCAACAGAAATTTTGCGGATTGGTCAATCCGTTCGCGAGATATGGCAGTTTGGAAGTATGAAACACTTGAGAAACACAAAATTTTCGCAGTTCTGATGCTCGAAACGAATAAATAGAGCGGCCTAGGGGAAAAGTACGCATACCGTTGTAATCGGGCGAGTTTCTACTTTCAGATGCAACAGAAATTTTGCGGATTAGTCAATCCGTTCGCGAGATATGGCAGTTTGGAGGTAAGAAACGCTTGAGAAACTCAAAATTTTCGCAGTTCTGATGCTCGACAAGCATAACGAGAACGGTCTAGGGGAAAAGTACGCATACCGTTGTAATCGCGCGACTTTCTACTTTCAGATGAAACAGAAATATTGCGGATTGGTCAATCCGTTCGCGAGATATGGCAGTTTGGAGGTAAGAAACGCTTGAGAAACTCAAAATTTTCGCAGTTCTGATGCTCGAAACGAATAACTAGAACGGCCTAGGGGAAGAGTACGCATACCGTTGTAATCGGGCGAGTTCCTACTTTCAGATGCATCAGAAATTTGGCGGATTGGTCAATCCGTTCGCGAGATATGGCAGTTTGGAAGAAAGAAACGCTTGAGAAACTCAAAATTTTCGCAGTTCTGATGCTCGAAACGAATAACTAGAACGGCGTAGGGGAAAAGTACGCATACCGTTGTAATCGGGCGAGTTTCTACTTTCAGATGCAACAGAAATTTTGCGGATTAGTCAATCCGTTCGCGAGATATGGCAGTTTGGAGGTAAGAAACGCTTGAGAAACTCAAAATTTTCGCAGTTCTGATGCTCGACAAGCATAACTAGAACGGTTTAGGGGAAAAGTACGCATACCGTTGTAATCGGGCGAGTTTCTACTTTCAGATGCAACAGAAATTTTGCGGATTGGTCAATCCGTTCGCGAGATATGGCAGTTTGTAGGTAAGAAACGCTTGAGAAACTCAACATCTTCGCAGTTCTGATGCTCGAAACGAATAACTAGAACGGCCTAGGGGAAAAGTACGCATTCCGTTGTCATCGGGCGAGTTTCTACTTTCAGATGCAACAGAAATTTTGCGGATTGGTCAATCCGTTCGCGAGATATGGCAGTTTGGAGGTAAGAAACGCTTGAGAATCTCAAAATTTTCGCAGTTCTGATGCTCGAAACGAATATCTAAGACGGCCTAGGGGAAAAGTACGCATACCATTGTAATCGGGCGAGTTTCTACTTTCAGATGCAACAGAAATTTTGCGGATTAGTCAATCCGTTCGCGAGATATGGCAGTTTGGAGGTAAGAAACGCTTGAGAAACTCAAAATTTTCGAAGTTCTGATGCTCGACAAGCATAACTAGAACGGTCTAGGGGAAAAGTACGCATACCGTTGTAATCGGGCGACTTTCTACTTTCAGATGCAACAGAAATTTTGCGGATTGGTCAATCCGTTCGCGAGATATGGCTGTTTGGAGGGAAGAAACGCTTGAGAAACTCAAAATTTTCGCAGTTCTGACGCTCGAAACGAATAACTAGAACGGCCTAGGGGAAAAGTACGCATACCGTTGTAATCGGGCGACTTTCTACTTTCAGATGCAACAGAAATTTTGCGGATTGGTCAATCCGTTCGCGAGATATGGCAGTTTGGAAGTATGAAACACTTGAGAAACACAAAATTTTCGCAGTTCTGATGCTCGAAACGAATAAATAGAGCGGCCTAGGGGAAAAGTACGCATACCGTTGTAATCGGGCGAGTTTCTACTTTCAGATGCAACAGAAATTTTGCGGATTAGTCAATCCGTTCGCGAGATATGGCAGTTTGGAGGTAAGAAACGCTTGAGAAACTCAAAATTTTCGCAGTTCTGATGCTCGACAAGCATAACGAGAACGGTCTAGGGGAAAAGTACGCATACCGTTGTAATCGCGCGACTTTCTACTTTCAGATGAAAAGAAATATTGCGGATTGGTCAATCCGTTCGCGAGATATGGCAGTTTGGAGGTAAGAAACGCTTGAGAAACTCAAAATTGTCGCAGTTCTGATGCTCGAAACGAATAACTAGAACGGCCTAGGGGAAGAGTACGCATACCGTTGTAATCGGGCGAGTTCCTACTTTCAGATGCATCAGAAATTTGGCGGATTGGTCAATCCGTTCGCGAGATATGGCAGTTTGGAAGTAAGAAACGCTAGAGAAACTCAAAATTTTCGCAGTTCTGATGCTCGAAACGATTAACTAGAACGGCCTAGGGGAAAAGTACGCATACCGTTGTAATCGGGCGAGTTTCTACTTTCAGATGCAACAGAAATTTTGCGGATTGGTCAATCCGTTCGCAAGATATGGCAGTTTGGAAGTATGAAACACTTGAGAAACTCAAAATTTTCGCAGTTCTGATGCTCGACAAGCATAACTAGAACGGTCTAGGGGAAAAGTACGCATACCGTTGTAATCGGGCGACTTTCTACTTTCAGATGCAACAGAAATTTTGCGGATTGGTCAATCCGTTCGCGAGATATGGCAGTTTGGAGGTAAGAAACGCTTGAGAAACTCAAAATTTTCGCAGTTCTGATGCTCGAAACGAATAACTAGAACGGCCTAGGGGAAAAGTACACATACCGTTGTAATCGGGCGAGTTTCTACTTTCAGATGCAACAGAAACTTTGCGGATTGGTCCATCCGTTCGCGAGATATGGCAGTTTGGAGGTAAGAAACGCTTGAGAAACTCAAAATTTTCGCAGTTCTGATGCTCGACAAGCATAACGAGAACGGTCTAGGGAAAAAGTACGCATACAGTTGTAATCGGGCGATTTTCTACTTTCAGATGCCACAGAAATTTTGCGGATTGGTCAATCCGTTCGCGAGATATGGCAGTTTGGAGGTAAGAAACGCTTGAGAAACTCAAAATTTTCGCAGTTCTGATGCTCGAAACGAATAACTAGAACGGCCTAGGGGAAGAGTACGCATACCGTTGTAATCGGGCGAGTTCCTACTTTCAGATGCATCAGAAATTTGGGGGATTGGTCAATCCGTTCGCGAGATATGGCAGTTTGGAAGTAAGAAACGCTTGAGAAACTCAAAATTTTCGCAGTTCTGATGCTCGAAACGAATAACTAGAGCGGCCTAGGGCAAAAGTACGCATACCGTTGTAATCGGGCGAGTTTCTACTTTCAGATGCAACAGAAATTTTGCGGATTAGTCAATCCGTTCGCGAGATATGGCAGTTTGGAGGTAAGAAACGCTTGAGAAACTCAAAATTTTCGCAGTTCTGATGCTCGACAAGCATAACGAGAACGGTCTAGGGGAAAAGTACGCATACCGTTGTAATCGCGCGACTTTCTACTTTCAGATGAAACAGAAATATTGCGGATTGGTCAATCCGTTCGCGAGATATGGCAGTTTGGAGGTAAGAAACGCTTGAGAAACTCAAAATTTTCGCAGTTCTGATGCTCGTAACGAATAACTAGAACGGCCTAGGGGAAGAGTACGCATACCGCTGTAATCGGGCGAGTTCCTACTTTCAGATGCATCAGAAATTTGGCGGATTGGTCAATCCGTTCGCGAGATATGGCAGTTTGGAAGTAAGAAACGCTAGAGAAACTCAAAATTTTCGCAGTTCTGATGCTCGAAACGATTAACTAGAACGGCCTAGGGGAAAAGTACGCATACCGTTGTAATCGGGCGAGTTTCTACTTTCAGATGCAACAGAAATTTTGCGGATTGGTCAATCCGTTCGCAAGATATGGCAGTTTGGAAGTATGAAACACTTGAGAAACTCAAAATTTTCGCAGTTCTGATGCTCGACAAGCATAACTAGAACGGTCTAGGGGAAAAGTACGCATACCGTTGTAATCGGGCGACTTTCTACTTTCAGATGCAACAGAAATTTTGCGGATTGGTCAATCCGTTCGCGAGATATGGCAGTTTGGAGGTAAGAAACGCTTGAGAAACTCAAAATTTTCGCAGTTCTGATGCTCGAAACGAATAACTAGAACGGCCTAGGGGAAAAGTACACATACCGTTGTAATCGGGCGAGTTTCTACTTTCAGATGCAACAGAAACTTTGCGGATTGGTCCATCCGTTCGCGAGATATGGCAGTTTGGAGGTAAGAAACGCTTGAGAAACTCAAAATTTTCGCAGTTCTGATGCTCGAAACGAATAACTAGAACGGCCTAGGGGAAAAGTACGCATACCGTTGTAATCGGGCGAGTTTCTACTTTCAGATGCAACAGAAACTTTGCGGATTGGTCAATCCGTTCGCGAGATATGGCAGTTTGGAGGTAAGAAACGCTTGAGAAACACAAAATTTTCGCAGTTCTGATGCTCGAAACGAATAAATAGAGCGGCCTAGGGGAAAAGTACGCATACCGTTATAATCGGGCGAGTTTCTACTTTCAGATGCAACAGAAATTTTGCGGATTGGTCAATCCGTTCGCGAGATATGGCAGTTTGGAGGTAAGAAACGCTCCAGAAACTCAAAATTTTCGCAGTTCTGATGCTCGAAACGAATAACTAGAACGGACTAGGGGAAAAGTACGCATACAGTTGTAATCGGGCGAGTTTCTACTTTCAGATGCCACAGAAATTTTGCGGATTGGTCAATCCGTTCGCGAGATATGGCAGTTTGGAGGTAAGAAACGCTTGAGAAACTCAAAATTTTCGCAGTTCTGATGCTCGAAACGAATAACTAGAACGGCCTAGGGGAAGAGTACGCATACCGTTGTAATCGGGCGAGTTCCTACTTTCAGATGCATCAGAAATTTGGCGGATTGGTCAATCCGTTCGCGAGATATGGCAGTTTGGAAGAAAGAAACGCTTGAGAAACTCAAAATTTTCGCAGTTCTGATGCTCGAAACGAATAACTAGAACGGCGTAGGGGAAAAGTACGCATACCGTTGTAATCGGGCGAGTTTCTACTTTCAGATGCAACAGAAATTTTGCGGATTAGTCAATCCGTTCGCGAGATATGGCAGTTTGGAGGTAAGAAACGCTTGAGAAACTCAAAATTTTCGCAGTTCTGATGCTCGACAAGCATAACTAGAACGGTTTAGGGGAAAAGTACGCATACCGTTGTAATCGGGCGAGTTTCTACTTTCAGATGCAACAGAAATTTTGCGGATTGGTCAATCCGTTCGCGAGATATGGCAGTTTGTAGGTAAGAAACGCTTGAGAAACTCAACATCTTCGCAGTTCTGATGCTCGAAACGAATAACTAGAACGGCCTAGGGGAAAAGTACGCATTCCGTTGTCATCGGGCGAGTTTCTACTTTCAGATGCAACAGAAATTTTGCGGATTGGTCAATCCGTTCGCGAGATATGGCAGTTTGGAGGTAAGAAACGCTTGAGAATCTCAAAATTTTCGCAGTTCTGATGCTCGAAACGAATATCTAAGACGGCCTAGGGGAAAAGTACGCATACCTTTGTAATCGGGCGAGTTTCTACTTTCAGATGCAACAGAAATTTTGCGGATTAGTCAATCCGTTCGCGAGATATGGCAGTTTGGAGGTAAGAAACGCTTGAGAAACTCAAAATTTTCGAAGTTCTGATGCTCGACAAGCATAACTAGAACGGTCTAGGGGAAAAGTACGCATACCGTTGTAATCGGGCGACTTTCTACTTTCAGATGCAACAGAAATTTTGCGGATTGGTCAATCCGTTCGCGAGATATGGCTGTTTGGAGGGAAGAAACGCTTGAGAAACTCAAAATTTTCGCAGTTCTGATGCTCGACAAGCATAACGAGAACGGTCTAGGGGAAAAGTACGCATACCGTTGTAATCGCGCGACTTTCTACTTTCAGATGAAAAGAAATATTGCGGATTGGTCAATCCGTTCGCGAGATATGGCAGTTTGGAGGTAAGAAACGCTTGAGAAACTCAAAATTGTCGCAGTTCTGATGCTCGAAACGAATAACTAGAACGGCCTAGGGGAAGAGTACGCATACCGTTGTAATCGGGCGAGTTCCTACTTTCAGATGCATCAGAAATTTGGCGGATTGGTCAATCCGTTCGCGAGATATGGCAGTTTGGAAGTAAGAAACGCTAGAGAAACTCAAAATTTTCGCAGTTCTGATGCTCGAAACGATTAACTAGAACGGCCTAGGGGAAAAGTACGCATACCGTTGTAATCGGGCGAGTTCCTACTTTCAGATGCATCAGAAATTTGGGGGATTGGTCAATCCGTTCGCGAGATATTGCAGTTTGGAAGTAAGAAACGCTTGAGAAACTCAAAATTTTCGCAGTTCTGATGCTCGAAACGAATAACTAGAGCGGCCTAGGGCAAAAGTACGCATACCGTTGTAATCGGGCGAGTTTCTACTTTCAGATGCAACAGAAATTTTGCGGATTAGTCAATCCGTTCGCGAGATATGGCAGTTTGGAGGTAAGAAACGCTTGAGAAACTCAAAATTTTCGCAGTTCTGATGCTCGACAAGCATAACGAGAACGGTCTAGGGGAAAAGTACGCATACCGTTGTAATCGCGCGACTTTCTACTTTCAGATGAAACAGAAATATTGCGGATTGGTCAATCCGTTCGCGAGATATGGCAGTTTGGAGGTAAGAAACGCTTGAGAAACTCAAAATTTTCGCAGTTCTGATGCTCGTAACGAATAACTAGAACGGCCTAGGGGAAGAGTACGCATACCGCTGTAATCGGGCGAGTTCCTACTTTCAGATGCATCAGAAATTTGGCGGATTGGTCAATCCGTTCGCGAGATATGGCAGTTTGGAAGTAAGAAACGCTAGAGAAACTCAAAATTTTCGCAGTTCTGATGCTCGAAACGATTAACTAGAACGGCCTAGGGGAAAAGTACGCATACCGTTGTAATCGGGCGAGTTTCTACTTTCAGATGTAACAGAAATTTTGCGGATTGGTCAATCCGTTCGCAAGATATGGCAGTTTGGAAGTATGAAACACTTGAGAAACTCAAAATTTTCGCAGTTCTGATGCTCGACAAGCATAACTAGAACGGTCTAGGGGAAAAGTACGCATACCGTTGTAATCGGGCGACTTTCTACTTTCAGATGCAACAGAAATTTTGCGGATTGGTCAATCCGTTCGCGAGATATGGCAGTTTGGAGGTAAGAAACGCTTGAGAAACTCAAAATTTTCGCAGTTCTGATGCTCGAAACGAATAACTAGAACGGCCTAGGGGAAAAGTACACATACCGTTGTAATCGGGCGAGTTTCTACTTTCAGATGCAACAGAAACTTTGCGGATTGGTCAATCCGTTCGCGAGATATGGCAGTTTGGAGGTAAGAAACGCTTGAGAAACACAAAATTTTCGCAGTTCTGATGCTCGAAACGAATAAATAGAGCGGCCTAGGGGAAAAGTACGCATACCGTTGTAATCGGGCGAGTTTCTACTTTCAGATGCAACAGAAATTTTGCGGATTGGTCAATCCGTTCGCGAGATATGGCAGTTTGGAGGTAAGAAACGCTTGAGAAACTGAACATTTTCGCAGTTCTGATGCTCGGAACGAATAACTAGAACGGCCTAGGGGAAAAGTACGCATTCCGTTGTAATCGGGCGAGTTTCTACTTTCAGATGCAACAGAAATTTTGCGGATTGGTCAATCCGTTCGCGCGATATGGCAGTTTGGAAGTATGAAACACTTGAGAAACACAAAATTTTCGCAGTTCTGATGCTCGAAACGAATAACTAGAACGGCCTAGGGGAAAAGTACGCATACCGTTGTAATCGGGCGAGTTTCTACTTTCAGATGCAACAGAAATTTTGCGGATTGGTCAATCCGTTCGCGAGATATGGCAGTTTGGAGGTAAGAAACGGTTGAGAAACTCAAAATTTTCGCAGTTCTGATGCTCGAAACGAATAACTGGAACGGCCTAGGGGAAAAGTACGCATACCGTTGTAATCGGGCGAGTTTCTACTTTCAGATGCAACAGAAATTTTGCGGATTAGTCAATCCGTTCGCGAGATATGGCAGTTTGGAGGTAAGAAACGCTTGAGAAACTCAGAATTTTCGCAGTTCTGATGCTCGAAATGAATAACTGGAACGGCCTAGGGGAAAAAGTGCGCATACCGTTGTAATCGGGCGAGTTTCTACTTTCAGATGCAACAGAAATTTTGCGGATTGGTCAATCCGTTCGCGAGATATGGCAGTTTGTAGGTAAGAAACGCTTGAGAAACTCAAAATTTTCGCAGTTCTGATGCTCGAAACGAATAACTAGAACGGCCTAGGGGAAAAGTACACATACCGTTGTAATCGGGCGAGTTTCTACTTTCAGATGCAACAGAAATTTTGCGGATTGGTCAATCGTTCGCGAGATTATGGCAGGTTTGGAGGTAAGAAACGCTTGAGAAACTCAAAATTTTCGCAGTTCTGATGCTCGAACGAATAACTAGAACGGCCTAGGGGAAAAGTACACATACCGTTGTAATCGGGCGAGTTTCTACTTTCAGATGCAACAGAAACTTTGCGGATTGGTCCATCCGTTCGCGAGATATGGCAGTTTGGAGGTAAGAAACGCTTGAGAAACTCAAATTTTCGCAGTTCTGATGCTCGAAACGAATAACTAGAACGGCCTAGGGGAAAAGTACGCATACCGTTGTAATCGGGCGAGTTTCTACTTTCAGATGCAACAGAAACTTTGCGGATGGTCAATCGTTCGCGAGATATGGCAGTTTGGAGGTAAGAAACGCTTGAGAAACACAAAATTTTCGCAGTTCTGATGCTCGAAACGAATAAATAGAGCGGCCTAGGGGAAAAGTACGCATACCGTTGTAATCGGGCGAGTTTCTACTTTCAGATGCAACAGAAATTTTGCGGATTGGTCAATCCGTTCGCGAGATATGGCAGTTTGGAGGTAAGAAACGCTCCAGAAACTCAAAATTTTCGCAGTTCTGATGCTCGAAACGAATAACTAGAACGGACTAGGGGAAAAGTACGCATACAGTTGTAATCGGGCGAGTTTCTACTTTCAGATGCCACAGAAATTTTGCGGATTGGTCAATCCGTTCGCGAGATATGGCAGTTTGGAGGTAAGAAACGCTTGAGAAACTCAAAATTTTCGCAGTTCTGATGCTCGAAACGAATAAACTAGAACGGCCTAGGGGAAGAGTACGCATACCGTTGTAATCGGGCGAGTTCCTACTTTCAGATGCATCAGAAATTTTGGCGGATTGGTCAATCCGTTCGCGAGATATGGCAGTTTGGAAGAAAGAAACGCTTGAGAAACTCAAAATTTTTCGCAGTTCTGATGCTCGAAACGAATAACTAGAACGGCGTAGGGGGAAAAGTACGCATACCGTTGTAATCGGGCGAGTTTCTACTTTCAGATGCAACAGAAATTTTGCGGATTAGTCAATCCGTTCGCGAGATATGGCAGTTTGGAGGTAAGAAACCGCTTGAGAAACTCAAAATTTTCGCAGTTCTGATGCTCGACAAGCATAACTAGAACGGTTTAGGGGAAAAGTACGCATACCGTTGTAATCGGGCGAGTTTTCTACTTTCAGATGCAACAGAATTTTGCGGATTGGTCAATCCGTTCGCGAGATATGGCAGTTTGTAGGTAAGAAACGCTTGAGAAACTCAACATCTTCGCAGTTCTGATGCTCGAAAACGAATAACTAGAACGGCCTAGGGGAAAAGTACGCATTCCGTTGTCATCGGGCGAGTTCTACTTTCAGATGCAACAGAATTTTGCGGATATGGTCAATCCGTTCGCGAGGATATGGCAGTTTGAGAGGTAAGAAACGCTTGAGAATCTCAAATTTTCGCAGTTCTGATGCTCGAAACGAATATCTAAGACGGCCTAGGGGAAAAGTACGCATACCATTGTAATCGGGCGAGTTTCTACTTTCAGATGCAACAGAAAATTTGCGGGATTAGTCAATCCGTTCGCGAGATATGGCAGTTTGGAGGTAAGAGAAACGCTTGAGAAACTCAAATTTTCGAAGTTCTGATGCTCGACAAGCATAACTAGAACGGTCTAGGGGAAAAGTACGCATACCGTTGTAATCGGGCGACTTTCTACTTTCAGATGCAACAGAAATTTTGCGGATTGGTCAATCCGTTCGCGAGATATGGCTGTTTGGAGGGAAGAAACGCTTGAGAAACTCAAAATTTCGCAGTTCTGATGCTCGACAAGCATAACGAGACGGTCTAGGGGAAAAGTACGCATACCGTTGTAATCGCGCGACGTTCTACTTTCAGATGAAAAGAAATATTGCGGGATTGGTCAATCCGTTCGCGAGATATGGCAGTTTGGAGGTAAGAAACGCTTGAGAAACTCAAAATTGTCGCAGTTCTGATGCTCGTAAACGAATAACTAGAACGGCCTAGGGGAAGAGTACGCATACCGTTGTAATCGGGCGAGTTCCTACTTTCAGATGCATCAGAAATTTGGCGGATTGGTCAATCCGTTCGCGGAGATATGGCAGTTTGGAAGTAAGAAACGCTAGAGAAACTCAAAATTTTCGCAGTTCTGATGCTCGAAACGATTAACTAGAACGGCCTAGGGGAAAAGTACGCATACCGTTGTAATCGGGCGAGTTCCTACTTTCAGATGCATCAGAAATTTGGGGGATTGGTCAATCCGTTCGCGAGATATTGCAGTTTGGAAGTAAGAAACGCTTGAGAAACTCAAAATTTTCGCAGTTCTGATGCTCGAAACGAATAACTAGAGCGGCCTAGGGCAAAGTACGCATACCGTTGTAATCGGGCGAGTTTCTACTTTCAGATGCAACAGAATTTTGCGGATTAGTCAATCCGTTCGCGAGATATGGCAGTTTGGAGGTCAGAAACGCTTGAGAAACTCAAAATTTTCGCAGTTCTGATGCTCGACAAGCATAACGAGAACGGTCTAGGGAAAGTACGCATACCGTTGTAATCGCGCGACTTTCTACTTTCAGATGAAACAGAAATATTGCGGATTGGTCAATCCGTTCGCGAGATATGGCAGTTTGGAGGTAAGAAACGCTTGAGAAACTCAAAATTTCGCAGTTCTGATGCTCGTAACGAATAACTAGAACGGCCTAGGGGAAGAGGTACGCATACGCTGTAATCGGGCGAGTTCCTACTTTCAGATGCATCAGAAATTTGGCGGATTGGTCAATCCGTTCGCGAGATATGGCAGTTTGGAGTAAGAAACGCTAGAGAAACTCAAAATTTTCGCAGTTCTGAGCTCGAAACGATTAACTAGAACGGCCTAGGGGAAAAGTACGCATACCGTTGTAATCGGGCGAGTTTCTACTTTCAGATGTAACAGAAATTTTGCGGATTGGTCAATCCGTTCGCAAGATATGGCAG